>NW_016108039.1:244240-270330 GCF_001604975.1 Cebus imitator | reverse complement strand
CAGTGGTGTGATCTTGGCTCACTGCAACCTCCACATATATATATCAAGTGATATAATCCCTCCTGAGTAGCTGGGATTACAGCTATGTGCTACTACACCCAGCTAATTTTGTACTTTTAGTAGGGATGGGTTTCTCCGCATTGATCAGGCTGGTCTTGAATTTCCTACCTCAGGTGATCCACCCTCCTCAGCCTCCCAAAATGCTGGGATTATATATGTATACATGAAATTATAATCCAAATCATAATAGGGTTCTGTGATTTGGGTTGTAATTTTATTGATGCTATAGATCAGTTTGGAGAGAACTGATATCTTTATGATATTGAATGCTAAGATCTCTGAACATGCTGTTTCAATATTTTTTGATGCTTTCCAAAGATTGTATAATTTTCTCTACAAAGCTTTACCTAATTTTTGTTAGATTGATTTCTAAGTACTTTATATTTTGGCTATCTTTTCAAAACACTATTTTCTACCCCATTTTTTTTTTGAGACTTTGAGATGGAGTCTTGCTCTGTCACCAGGCTGGGGTGCAGTGGCATGGTCTCAGCTCACTGCAACCTTTGCCTCCCAAGTTCAAGCAATTCTCCTGCCTCATCCT
Source organism: Cebus imitator (assembly GCF_001604975.1). Taxonomy (NCBI): domain Eukaryota; kingdom Metazoa; phylum Chordata; class Mammalia; order Primates; family Cebidae; genus Cebus; species Cebus imitator. Next base: position 269,729 of record NW_016108039.1, on the reverse strand, counting down.
CCCAAGTAGCTGTGACTACAGGCATGCGCCATCACACCAGCTAAGTTTTGTATTTTTTTTTTAGTGGAGACAGAGTTTCACTATGTTGGGCAGACTGGTATCGAACTCCTGACTTGTGATCCGCCCACCTCGGCCTCCCAAAGTGCTGGGATTACAGGCATGAGCCACAGTACTAGGCTTTTCTACCCATTTCTTACTGGTACATGTAAATCAAATTGATTTTAAGCCTTAATAATGCTGATAATGAATCTATTTGGGGTGGGGAGTGTTCTGGGAGTGATAATTCTACACTGTCAATCATATTATCCACATGTAATCTAATTGATTTTAAGAAAAATGGCATGGTACTGGCACAAAAACAGACACATAGACCATGGAACAGAATAGAGAACCCAGAAATAAGACCACACACCTACAACTATGGTCTTTGACAAACCTGATGAAAACAAGGAATGGGGAAAGGATTCCTATTTATATATGGTGCTGGAATAACTGGCTAGCCATATGCAGAAGATTTTTATTTGAAACTTTTCCTTACACTATATACAGAAATTACCTCAAGATGGATTAAAGACTTAAATGTGAAACCCAAAACTATAAAAACCCTGGAAGACAACCAGTCAGTACCATTCAGGAAATAGGCATGAACAACAATTTAATGACAAAGATGTCAAAAGCAAGTGCAACAAAATCAAAACTGACAAATGGGATCTAATTCAACTAAAGAGCTTCTGCACAGCCAAAGAAACTATCAACAGAGCAAACAGACAACCTACAGAATGGGGAAAAACTTTCCACAAACTATGTATCTGATGAAAGTCTAATATCTAACAGCTATAAGAAACTTAAACAAATTTACAAGAAAAAACAAAACCACTCCATTTAAAAGTGGGCAAAGTGTATGAACAGACACTTCTTAAAAGAGTACATACATGCAGCCAACAAACATATGAAAAAAAGCTCAACACCACTGATTAATAGAGAAATGCAAATCAAAACCATGATGAGGTACCATCTCACACCAGGCAGAATGGTGATTATTAAAATGTCAAAAAATAACAGATGCGGGCAAGGTTGTAAAGAAAAAGAAACACTTATACATTGTTGGTGGGAATGCAAATTAGGTCAGCCATTGTGGAAGACAGTGTGGTGATTTCTTAAAGACCTAAAGATAGAAATATTATTAGATGTAAAAGAACACAAATCATTCTATTATAAAGACTTATGCACACATATGTTCATTACAGCAACATTCACAATAGCAAAGACATGGAATCAACTGAAATGCCCATCAGTGATAGACTGGACAGAGACAATGTGGAACATAGATACCATAGAATACTATGTAGCCAGAAAAAGGAATGAGATCATGTCCTTTGCAGGGACATGGATGGAGCTGGAAACCATTACCTTTAGCCAACTAATGCAGGAAGAGAAAACGAAATATTGCATGTTCTCACTTATAAGTAGGAGCTAAATGATGAGAACACATAGAGACATAAAGGGGAACAACACACACTGGGCCCTTTCAGAAGATAGAAAGTGGGAGGAGGGAGAGGATCAGAAAAATAACTAATGGGTTATTAAAACTTGGGTGATTAATCTGTGCAACAAACTCCCACAACACAAGTTTACCTTTAGAACAGCCTGTACTGTACCCCTGCAAGGAAAATAAAAGTTTAAAAAAAGAACTGATTTGCAGATTCTGCCTGTTGCTGAGTAGGTTTATTTCAATTACACAAAGCAGCACTGAGGAATTAATAATGTGGGCGGGGGGGGTCAGGGCCCACTGGACCACTGTGAGAACACTTCATGTATGCAAGGGCTTTGAGTTTCTATTTCCTCCTAACTTAATCTTGCTAGGTTGTATGTTTCCAGGAATTTATTCATACACTCCAGATTTTCCAGTTTGTCAGTACAGAATTGTTCTTTTGTATTTTTGTGGTATCACTTGTAATGTTTTCCCTTTTTTTCTGATTTTGCTTGAGACTTCTCTTTTTTTCTTGGTTTGTCTAGCTAATGGTCTATCACCTTCGTTTATCTTTTGAAGGAATCAGCTTTTCAGTTTGCTAATTATTTACATGGTTTTTAAAAGTTTGTTTAGTTCTGCTTTGATCTGCATTTTTTTCTGCTAATTTTGGATGTGGTTTATTCTTGCTTTTCTGGTTCCTTGAGGTTCATTGTTATACTGTTAATTTGCAATGTTTCTGCTTTTCTTAGGTAGGCATTTATTGCTATAATCTTCCCTTTAGCCCTGTCTAGCTGTATCCCACAGGTTTTGGTATGTTGTGTTTCCATTTTTATTTGTTTCAAGAAACTTTTTGATTTCCATCTGAATTTCTCTGTTGACTCAAAGATTATTCATTGAGTCAACATGTTGTTTAATTTGTTGTTTAATAAGAAGCATGTTGTTTAATTTCCATGTATTTGTCTAGTTGCCAGTTTCTCTTAGTTATATTTCTAGTTTTATTCCATTGTGTCCAGAGAAGATATTTGATATGATTTCAGTTTTTGAAAATTTATTGAAACTTGTTTTATGGCTTAACACAGGCCCTCTGCCGGAAAATGTGAAAACATTCCTTGTGTTTATGAAAAGAGTATATATTCTGTAGTGTTAGATATAATGCACTGTAAATATCTGTCAGCTTTATTTGGTCTAAAGTTCAGTTTAAGTCCCGCTCTTTCTTGATTTTCTGTGTAGATGACCTGTCTTAATGCTGAGGTTTGGAAGTTGAAAGTCCCCACTATTATTGTATTGGAGTCTATCTCTCTGATTAAATGTAGTAATTTTACAGGCTGCTCTTTGTTAGAAAAGAGAATGTTTGGGGGCTGCATTTCATTAAAAGGAAAGCTTTACTGAGGACTTCTGTAGTCTCACTATCTGCCTAAATAATGTTTTCTTAACTCCTATATCACCGACAGATTTCGAGCCAGAATGAGGTGGCACAGAGAACCTGGACTGTGTAGAATGCTTTGTAGTAAAGATGGCTGAGCGGCAGTGGTGATCTCCAGTTTCCAGATGCAGCAGTGACATCTGACCTCACCTCAGTGTCCAGTGTCCAGCACCAGGATGTCGGAGGTCTGAGCTGTGGCCTCTGTGCAGTAGGGGCAGGTGTCCCTAGGTGGAACATGATCTAGGGTGGGCTGTGGATTCTGTTCCTGGATGTGTAGTTTCTAGCCTGGTTCTGTGGTCTTCCCCCCAGTAAAATTAGCCCCCAACACCAGATAAACTGGTTTATGTGTAAATTACAGAAACGTGTTTTTCATAGTTTGCTCCAAGAAGTGAGTGAGAAATCAGTCTGTGGAGCAGTGTCAGAGAGCAACACTGAGAGGTGTTCTTTGTGTGAGAGCCGCACCCTCAATTGTCCACCTGGCCTCTGCCCCATGGTGGAGAGAACAACAGGGAACCTCACATCTCATAATTGTGAGATGATGTACGTCCTCCCTTTTCTTTCTAGGAGAAGAATGCCCTTTTAATCTTTTTTTTTTTTTTTTTTTTTTTTTTTTTTTTGAGACGGAGTTTTGCTCTTGTTACCCAGGCTGGAGTGCAAAGGCGCGATTTCGGCTCACCACAACCTCCGTCTCCTGGGTTCAGGCGATTCTCCTGCCTCAGCCTCCTGAGTAGCTGGGACTACAGGTTACTGGGTATGCCACCATGCCCAGCTAATTTTTGTATTTTTAGTAGAGATGGGGTTTCACCATGTTGACCAGGGTGGTCTCAATCTCTTGACCTCGTGATCCACCCCTCTGGGCCTCCCAAAGTGCTGGGATTATAGGCGTGAGCCACCACACCCGGCCTAAGAATACTCTTTTAAACGAGGTTTGAAAACCCACCCGGTCCATCCACCCTGGGCACTCTGATCTCTGATCTCCGTGGTTCCCAATCTGGTTGAGCAACAGGATTGCTGGTGGGGGGATTAGAAAATACTGAGGCAGCGAGTCCTCCGCCTCTCCTCACTGCCCTTTCCCTGCCTGGCTACTCACCAGACTTCCAAAAGCCACCCGAGGTAGTGCAGCTCCCATGGAAAAGGCCCCAGAGCTGTGGTGATGCTGCCTCCACGCCCTGTGAGCTGCCACAGCTGGGCTGCCCCTTTCCCTGCCGCGAGGGGCAGCGGCCTGGGGGAACCCCTTCGCCCAGCTGGACAACCGACCACAGGTCGCTGCGGAGCCCCCAGACGGGCCTGCCAGTGACCAGCCGGAGGCGCTGGGCCAGTTTTTAGATTCTAAACAAGAAAACGATGTGCTATGGGAAGAGAAGTTTCCTGAAAGAACAATTGTTACTGAATTACCCCAGACTCCACATGTATCATTCTCCGAGTCTGATATTCCATCCTCAAAAAGTACTAAGTTACCTGTGGACTGGAGTATTAAAACCCGACACATTTTCACCTCTTCTGAACACTTTACCTGGGCAGATCATTTGAAAGCACGGAAGAGGCTCAAGGTCTTGTCCAGCATTGCTGAGCAATAGAAGTTACATTGTCTAAAAGCATACAAGATCCCAAACTCTCCACCGAGCTCCGTTGTACCTTCCAGCAGAGCCTTGTCTATTGGCTCCACCCTGCTTTGTCTTGGCTACCACTGTTCCCTCGTATTGGAGCTGAGAGAAAAATGACTGGAAAGACAAGTCCTTGGTCAAATGATGCAACCCTGCAACATGTTTTAATGAGTGACTGGTCTGTGAGCTTTGCTTCTCTATATAATCTGCTGAAGACAAAACTTTGCCCCTATTTCTACGTTTGTACCTATCAGTTTACTGTCCTGTTTGAGCAGCAGGATTAGCTCGAAATGACTTAATCACAGCTCTTGTATCTCCTACAACTCGAGGTTTCAGAGAAGCTATGAGAAATAAAGGTATTGAATTTTCTCTGCCTTTAATAAAAGAAAGTGGCCACAAAAAGGAGACAGTATCGGGAACAAGCTTGGGATATGGGGAGGAGCAAGCCATCAGTGATAAGGATGAAGAGGAAAGTTTTTCCTGGCTGGAAGAGATGGGAGTGCAAGATGAAATTAAATAGCCAGACATACTTTCTATCAAGCTTCGTAAAGAGAAACATGAAGTACAAATGGATCACAGACCTGAGTCTGTTGTGTTGGTGAATGGAATCAACACCTTTACATTGCTCAATTTTGTTTGGATCAACTGTAAGAGTTTAGTTGTTACCTCAGGTCCACAGACAGGACTTCCTCCAACGCTCTTACCCCCTGTTGCTTTCCAAGGTGCCACAATGCAAATGCTCAAGGCATGAAGTGTAAATGTGAAGACACAAGCTCTTTCTGGATACAGAGACCAATTTAGTTTGGAGATTACAGGTCCTATCATGCCTCATTGCCTGCATTCACTGACCATGCTGCTCAGATCTTCACAGAGCGGGCATTTCTCTGCGCTACTATATCCACATGAACCAACTGCTATATTTAACATCTGCCTGCCAGTGGACAAAGTAATTGATACGGAGGTTGTTCACCCTAAGACTCTGGAGCAACTTGGTGAAATACCGTTACTTGGGAAACCATCTTTACAGACTGTGGCGATGAGAGACTACATTTATAATTGGAGATCTTGAACACCAAGTAAGTCTAAAAGGAATCTTTGAGGAAAAAAATCCTTTTAGCAAGGAAATTCAAGATTCTTGAAGTTAAAGGAATATACTTTAAAATACTGAAATGTTTATAAATATTTTTATTACAGTAGCATTTTAAATCAGTGTTTTCTGCTTCTACTATTTTCAGGTTAGTTTTTAGATATAAAGATGAAAAATTCAGATCACTCAAATGAGATGTCTATATCCCTACAACCTAATTGTATACTGAGTAGAAAACTAAATTAATGTTTCCTTGCAAACAGGAAATTGAGACTAAACACATAGCAGTTATCTCATGGCCTGTGACAAAGGCATCGGGGCAAAAATATGTTACTTTACCATTTACCTAAGACTGTTAGTACGTCCTCGTTTTATAAAGGTAGAAAATAAATGCAGACAACATCTCTACTAACCTAGCTGACTGCTGATGCTTCTACCTTAACATTTTTCCTACTGATTTATAATTTTTATTTTCACATATACTAAAATTTTTAATGCATGCTAATTCAGGTAAAAAGGCATTTTGTATTCCACATAGAATAGTGTTAAGAATTGTGAAGTATGCTGAGCTGTCATGGCAAAGTTGTATTTAATGTGCATGTGCGTGTGCGTGCGCGTGTCCATGTGCATGTGTAGGTGGGGATTGTATAATTCACATTTTTTTTAAAATAAAAGTGCTTAGAAATCAAAAGCATTGGGTAAAGAAATAATAGTATCTAAGTATTTGTTCACTTTGTAATCCAGAAAATAAAATACCACATTTATTCCAGAAAAAGGAAAGAAAGAAAGAAAATACTCAGGCAGCTTCCCAGAACACCTGTCTCAGCGTATTCTGCACAAGGCCAAGGAATCACTTACATAACAAGTGCTACAAGTGAGGCTAATTCTAGACAAGTGGGAGCCTGGTGTTCTGGATCTGGAGACCAGTAACATGAGCTCCAGCCTTGCCATAAATCCAGAATCTCTTACTCGGCTACTGATTTCCTGGATCTCAGCACCACTTCCAGGTGATTCCTGTGCACAAGGAAATCCCTTGTCTAAGTGTCCTCTGGACGTGGGGTCAGAACTATGCAGTCTGCTCTGGGTGCGGTCTGATGGGATCCCTTAGAACTGGAGGTCCAGGGTTCAGTCCTTGCACTCATTCTTTTCCACAGCGGATTACTCCTTTGGTGCCCTCATCCATGCTTGAGGTTTTAAGTATCATTTATGTGGTGTCACCTTCTAAATCTATTTCTCCAGCCCAGTATATTTCTCCTTTCCCCTAACCTCTGGAATTGTCTGTCCAACTGACATGCGAGCTCTCTCACCTGCGTTCCTAGCAGATATTTCCTCCACTGAGTGTCTGGGATGTCCCCTCCTCCATCTCCTCCTGCCAGAGCCTCCCCATGTCCACTGACAGCAGCTCCACCCTTCTGTCTACTCACCCCTTTTACAACGATGAGTGTCCTTGATTCATCTTCCTCTCACCACTGATACAATCCATTGCCAAGTGCTGTTGGTCCATCTTAAAATGCATCCAGAATCCCCTCACGGCTCACTATTTCCCCTGCTCACACCCCAGTCAAGGTAATGACATCTCCAGCCTGGAATACTACACTCACTTCCTATTTTCCCTCCTGCCTCTCTTGTTCCTCACCTCTCAGTTTTGTTCTTAGCATAGCAGTCAGAGATCGTTTAAAGAAGTTGTACCATGTGCCTCTTCTGCTCAAAGCTGTCCTCTACTGCCCCAGCTCACTCAGAGCAAATGTCAGATGCATCCCCACTCCCTGCAGGCCCACCTGCTCTGGCTGTCCCTCTGCCCTCACCTCAGTTTCTCTCTGTCCAGCCCTCCTGGGCTTCTTCCTCTTCTGGGAACACAGACACTCTCCTGCCCTGGTGCATTGGAACTGGAGTCTCCCCTGTGGGGAAAGGACTTCCCCAGACATCCTCGTGGCCAACTCTTTCCTCAAAGGTCACCTTTGCAACGTGGCACACTCTGTCCGCCCAGTACAACAGCTGCCTTCCCTGTCCCCACTCCCCACACCCTGGATCGCCTGCCTCACAGCACTCACCACCTTCTAGCACTTTCTTCTTTGCTGTGATTACAGTGTATCCATCATCTGCCTCTTCCCACTGGAACACATGCTCCACAAGGTAAAAGATTTTTCTCATTTGACTTCAATGATGTTCACCAGATGCAGAACCATTCTGTCCTGTGTCTGACTGACAACCAAGGACAGTTGAATGAGTGATCACTGCAGGGGACCTCCCTGTTCTAAATGCCATTTTGTGGCAGATATATAACAAGGTCCCCTCACAATGACCTCGAGGCCACCTGTGCTTTTCTCAGCAGGACTGTCTGTGCGTCCTCCTTCCCCCATGTCTCCTCCGACACCAACCCTCCCTCCAACACTGCAGCACACCATCAGCCTTCTCTCCTCAGGAAAGAACAGTCCTCGTGGATGGGCCCAATTTCTCAAACAAATCTAAATCTAAATTAGACTCTGATTAGATTCATGAGTTGGGTATTGGAGCCAGCACCAAGATCACTGGAACCAGGGCAGGGAGAGAGGGCAAGAGAGCAGAGCAGAAGAGGAGCCCTGGAAGAAGGGCAGGAGTTGAATGGGTCTGAACATTTGTCTCAGAAAGCACAGAGACTCCTGTGTGCAGGGGAGGCCCTGGGCGATGTCTGACCCTATGTGGTCACAGCTCCAGCTGGACAAGTTTCCACTGAAGGGACAAGGACAGTGGAGCCATGAAGCTAACCCAGCTGAAGACTGACCACATGAAGCCCATGATGGACTGAACCACAACTGGGCACAGGCCCCGTCCACGCTCGGCTCCTCACAGCCTTCTCCACCCCCACCTGCAACAGACTTGGCACAGTGAACATGTGGATTCTGGGAGGTTCTCAGGTCTTTATTTCCTCACTCAAATTTTAGGAATTGACTTATTTAATTAACCCATCAACCTCTCATGGCAAATATTTGAGAAAACAAATTTATATTCAGGTTCTTATTTTCAGTAGGGAAGTAAGAGGCTGCAGCTCAGTGCACCATGAAGTTGAGAAAGAGATGGAGTCACCCAGTCCTGAGTCTCTAGAACAGGAAAGATGACTGGGGAGGAGCACAGGTCAGCGTGGGGACAGGGGTCACGGTGGACACCTCTTCACATCATGCTAACAGGGACGCAGACACATTCAGATGCCTTTGCAGAAAGAGATGCCAGAGGCTCTTGAAGTCACAAAGGGGAGGTGTGAAGAAATCCTGTATCTCCGTCCCACACAAGGCAGCTGTCTCAGGCTACAGAAAACAATGAAGAAATTCAAGTCAGTCATGGTAAGTGATGACACTCTGAACAGCCACACACTAGAAATGTCCCAATCAAAGAATCCCCCTTACCCAGTCCTCTCCCCGCTGCCCCTAACCCTGCCCACTTCAGATCCCCAGAGTCTCACCTTTAGAAGTCATGAGAGACATGTCAGAGTCCTGGGCACTGTTGCTGCCTGAAGTGGAACAAACACAGGACCCCGTCAGAGCCTGCAGGACATGTGGGACAGGAGGAATTATGGTGGGGGTGAGCTCCTCCACACGCCTGCCCCCACCACTTATACACAACCTGAGATTAACTCTCTCTTTTTCCACTTGTGGGAAGAAAATGTCCTGTGAGGGTATAGGGAGGAGGTAGGGCCATGAGATCTTAGAGGAGCCTCCTAGTCTTGGACCCCAGAGAAGTTTCCAGAATTATGACTCAGAACCCAGGCAGGATCAGAAAACATAAGGAAAGCAGGTGTGTGTCCTGCACCACCTACCCTCCTGAGGCCTGTCCTTAGCAGGGACCTTCCCCTGACTCATGAATGCTGAAATCAAGACCCCAACACCACAATCACCAAGGTGATGGATCTGTCCTTCATTGTCACATGTGCTTCACAAAAGACCAAGTGCTGGCACACAGGGCCCCAAGCTGGGTCGGCCCATGTGTGGATGGTGCTTCCCAGTAACCAGGCAGGGGACGCTTCTACTGGGGCTTGAAACCACCGTGGGACAAGAAAACCCAGACCCCACCCCTCACCCCTTCTCTATCTGAGTTCTTCCTCCTCCACATCAAAGCAGCAACCACAACTCCAGGGACCAGAGTTCCTGGGACAGCCAGGCCAGCACTGATGCCCATGATGGGGATGGTGGGCTGGGGAGATGGTGCTGGAAAAGAAGGGATAGGTGAGGGTCCGTGGGCCCAGTCCTCAGCCCTGACCCTGCTGGAAGGCTCCAGAAGTGCTTCTGCTTTCCCTGAGAAGATTCGAGACCCTCATCCCCCTCCTTACCTCACCTCAGGTTGGGGGGCTCCGGCAGCCCCTCGTGCTGCACATGGCATGTGTATCTCTGCTCTTCTCCAGAAGGCACCACCACAGCTTCCCACTTCTGGAAGGGTCCATCCCCTGCTGGCCTGGTCTCCACAAGCTCCGTGTCCTGAGTTTGGTCCTCCCCATCCCGCTGCCAGGTCAGGTACTTCACATCTCTCATGGGACACCCCAGCAGCGCCCTTGTGACCATCCCGAGAATGGACAGGACACCTGGGGTGGAGAAGAAAGCACAGAATCCAGACACCAGCCTGGACACAGGCCCCTGGGATAATCTCCTATTCCTTGGAAAGTGCTAGTCTCTGAGGGAGGAACAGCGACTTCTGGTCCTAATCTGAGTGGAGGTCGAGGGACTCAGAAAAGCTGGAATCAGACCTTCAAACACACTGAGTGTGAGGCAAAGAACAAGGCCTCAGGAAAAAAGTCACAAAGCTCAAGACTGCTGCAGGGTTCAAAGGGAACCCCAGATCAGTATTCCAGGGACTGCCTTCCCCTCCATTTCCTGAGAGACGCCATCCCTTAATTGTCCTAGAGAGCAGAGGGAGCCCTCAGAGGAATCTCAGGAAACCTCATGTCATTCTCTATTCAAGGGAGGGCGACATTCTCCGTGATCCCATTTTCCTCCCCTCCTCGCGGAAGGCCATCTCGGGAGATCTATGGGAAATGGGAAAGGCTCCCCAGTGCCCCTGGGACCTGCGCGCTGCAGCGTCTCCTTCCCGTTCTCCAGGTATCTGTGGAGGCACTCCAGGCACTCAATCTGGAAGTAGGTTCTCGTCCTCTCCGCCAAACGGCCCACCTCCCACTTGCACTGGGTGATCTGAGGTCCAGGAGCGCAGGTCCTTGTTCAGGGCGATGCAGTTCTTGGCGTCCTAGGCATACTGGTCACACCCGCGGCGGAGGCCCCCACGGGCCCCACGTGGCAACCAATCACCCACTGGATAACCTGAGACCCTGGCCCCGCCCTCGAGGTCAGCCCCGCCCCGCCCACCCCGCGGGGACTTTGGAGCCTCTTTGTCACACTGTGTGCCTGAGGCCTGGCCAAGCATGTGTGTGTGGAAACCCGGGAGAGACCCACAGGCTGCGCGCAGCCCCTTCCCCTTCGCTTCTCGTCCTGGATTCCCCTGAAAATGAACGGGGTAAAGGCTCTTGGGGCTCTCCGGAGTTGGTGGTCGGGGTTCCCGCTGCCTCGGGGTGGATCTCGGACCTGAGACTCGAGGGAACCCGGCGTCGCGGGAAGGGGGAGGAGTGGTGACCTGAGCCCCGGCCGGGGTCACTCACGGGCCTCGCTCTGGTCGTAGCAGTGAAGCAGGGTCCAAAGGTTCCCTCGGAAAGTCCCTGCCTGGCCTTGACCCTCCGAGCCTCCAGGTCCCAATGCTCCCTCCCTTCCTGCTCCCCCACCCCCACCCCCGGCGCCCGCGGCTGCATCCTCGGGCTCGTGGCGTCGCTGTCCATCCGCACGAACTGCGTGACGTCCGCGTAGCCGATTTCGAGGTACTGGGGCTCCCTGCGGCGGTGCGGAAACACCTCACGGAGTGGGAGCCTGCGGGCGAGGAGGGGCTGAGACCCGCCCGACCCTCCTCCCGCGCGGCTCCCCTGTCCTGCGCCCAGCCGGCGGGCCCCTTGCTCCTCCCCGCAGAGGCCGTCTCCCTCCCGACCGCGCACTCACCCGCCCAGGTCTCCGTCAGGGCCCGGTCCCGAGAGCAGCAGGAGGAGGGTTCGGGCGCCATGGACCCATCCTCGGCCTCTGGGAGAACCTGAGTCCGGGGATGACTGGGGACTTCAGAACCGGGACCCGGATACGCAGATTGTCCAATGGGAGTGGGAGCTGGGGACGCATCCAGAGTGTCCTGGAAGAAGGGGCCGACACGGGTGGGGAGAAGTGAGACTCAGGGGAGTGGGGGCCGCCAACACGGCGCCTCCCCGGTGCAGACATAGCCCTCGGGGCCTGAGACCCTGAGAGCCACACCTGGGTCCTGGGACTTTGTTCTGATCCCTCTCCTCCTACACAGAGCCTCTTTGTCTCACTGTTTGCCTGAGGCCTGGCCCAGGATCTGTCTGTGGAGACCAGGAGAGGCCCCCAGGCTGCGCCCAGCCCCTTCCCCTTCCCTTCTCGTCCTGGAATCCCCGTCGGGGACTGGGGCCTCCCACTCCGTGGCTCTCCGCTTAGACTCCTGTACAGGGAAACTCACCACAGAACCTGATGCCAGAGAGTGAGCTCGCCCTGGGAGTGGAGGTGTAGACAGGGGTTTTCTCTTTAAACCTGGTGAAGTTTTGTCTGAAGCCACCTGATAGTCTCATGGAGACGAGTTTCCTTTTCGTTTATTAATACAGCAGGTAGCACAATATTGGTAATCCCTGAATGATTAGGATTGCAATCAGTAAAAGACCTGTGCGAAAACAGCATTGCAATTAAACTCTCAAAGCCCCTAAGTTTTACTTTCCTGGACTGGATCTTTGACTCTAGGTTGTTGCATTTAAAATCATCTTCATTCCCTAGCCGGCGTGTCCCCGTGTGAGTCCAGAACATATCCTGAATACAAAGAAGCAGGGTGCGTTCCTGTACATCGCAACCGGGAGCCTGTAGTCACCACCTCGGCATTGCGAGCGCTCCAGGCAGTCCCAATGCTCTTCCCCGACGCTCCAGCGCTGCCTGCTTTGGTGAACGAGGCACATCTAAGCAGTGTGCATATTTTATTTGGACACTTGGTATTGTTGTAACCATTTTTTTTTTAAATCATGAGGAGGCCATTAGTTTTTAGGCATTCGCACAAGATGTATTAAATACCGAATGCAAAGAACCCCCGCTAGGCTCTTGCACTGCTTTAGAATTCTTTCCTCTCCCTTTCCTCCCCTCCTGCTTCTCCAGTCCTCCTCTCAGCCCCACTCATCCCTCACATCCTCCTCTCCCCTTAGTCCCTGCCACCTGTCACTCCTGAAGTGTGGCACTAACACCGTCCCTCACTTCCTGCCCATGTCTCTTCTCCCCACGGTGCTCACCAGTCCTGCTAATGTGACTCAGGCCGTGTCATTTCTTTGCTTACCATGGTTGGATTTCAGTCTACCATTTTGCTATTTGTTTCCAATTTGTCTCATATATTTTTGTTTCATTTCCTCCTTTGCTACTTTCATATATGTCAAGTAAACATTTTTTAGTTGATGGTTTTAATTATCCTGGTGGCTTTTAGCTATATTTCTTTACACTAATTTTTTTATTGTTGTAAGAATGAAAACCTCATTCCTTGACTTTTGACAGCGAAGTTCAGGTCATATTAAACTACGTCCAGGGAAATAAAGGACATTGGTAACAGCATAGTTTTATTGAACCCACCATTATGCTATTATTATTGTATATATTATATCAATATACATTATAAACTCAATGATACCGTGTAATACTTTTTGTTTTAGACAAGCAGCCATATGCCATATGTCTTCAGGAAATTGAGTGAGTGTGTATGTGCTATGTGTATGTGCCTCATTTCTGTTTTAAATTGTTCCTTTCTGTGTATCTGGGTCAACATCTACCATCATTTCCTTTCAGCCTGTCCAATTTCCTTTAAAATTATATATAGTGCAAGCCCCCAAGGAAATGAATTTTATGGTTTTGATGATCTTTATTTTTGCCTTCTTCCTCCTTTTTTTTTTTTTTTATTTTTTTTTTTTCTTTTTTCTTTTTTTTTTTTTTTTTTTTTTTAGGGCATTTACGTGTAATGAAATTCACCAGTTTTAGTTGCACTGTTTTAGTGAATATCGGTAATTATTTATAGTCGTGTACCTACCACACTACCCAGTAGAGAAACACTGGTTGCAAAGAACCCCTTGCTAGGCTACCCCTCTGCTCCTTTTCCTCACCCCTGCTTCCCCAGCCCATCTCTCTGTCCCTCTCGCCCCTCAGACCCTCCTCTCCCCTCAGTTCCCACTGCCCAGTAACTCCTGAACTGTGGCACTGTAGAGAACAGTTCCTTTTCCCTAAAAACTTCCTTCATCCCCTTTCTATTTAGTCCTTGTCTCCCATCCTCACCTCTTCCCTTCACTCAGCCACCACCCTGCTTTCTGTCACTGCAATAGTGAAATTTCTAGAATTTCATGGACATGCAATCATACATTATGTAGTCTTTTTTTGATCTCTCTATTAGCTTCACAATGTTTGGGATGATGCCATTCATTCATTTCTGCTGCTGAGCAGCTGCCGAGTATTGCTGGAATCCCAATTTATTCACTGGTTTCTCTATTCTCCAGTTGATAGACCTGAGGATTACTCCAGTTACAGTTTGTTATTCATGAAGCCACTACAAATAACTGTTTACAAGTGTGGTCTTACATTTTTTTTCTTTCTTTTTAAAAAATTTGTATTTATTTATTTATTTATTTATTTTTATTGCATTTTAGATTTTGGGGTACATGTAAAGAACATGCAAGATTGTTGCATAGGTACACACAGGGCAGTGTGATTTTCTGCCTTCCTCTCCATCACCTATATCTGTCATTTCTCCCCATGCTAACTCTCCCCAACTCCCTACCCCCTGCTGTTCCCCCCCTATTTCAGCAGACTGACACAAGAACAGAAAATCAAACACCACGTGTTCTCACTCATAGATATGTGTTGAACAATTTCCTTTGGATAAATACATATTTGTGGAACTGCTGGTCATGTGGTAATGGATGGGTGGCTGTATAAGAAATTGCAAAACTGCTTTACAAGTTGGCTGCAACATTTTTGCATTCCTAACATGAATATCACGCATTTCTGTTTTTTTCCATATTCTTGCCAGCATTTAGACTTATCGTATGATAAGTCTACAATGAATATATATCATTTCACATATATATATGAGGGGCTACAGGGTCCAAGGGTATGTGCTTTATAATTTTGATAGATCATACCAAATTGCCTTCTAGAGAGGTCCAACTTCCACCATTGATGAAACATACTAATTTAAACCCAGCATATATGGGTATCAGGACAAGCCTCAGTGAAAACCACATTAAGTGGCTTTTTTAGGAAACTGATTGGTAAAACCCTGGACCACAGAACTCTTTGATGAAAGAAAGAAATAGAGACAGAGAGGAGAGACAGGAAGGAAAAAAGAAATGAAAGAAAGAGAGAGAGAGGGAGAAAGGAAGGAAGAAAGGAAGGGGGGGAAGGCAAGCTTTCTTGCCATAATTCAGAGTTCTAGAGAGAATACTGGTGCTTCACTCTTTGATAATTTTTTCAAAGATGAATGAAAGAAAGAAAATAAAAGAAAGGCAAGAAAAGAAAAGAAAGGCTTCCTTGCCATAATTCAGAGTTCTAGAGAGAATACTGGTGCTTCACTCTTTGATAATTTTTTCAAAGATGAATGAAAGAAAGAAAATAAAAGAAAGGCAAGAAAAGAAAAGAAAGGCTTCCTTGCCATAATTCAGAGTTCTAGAGCAAATACTGGTGCTTCTTTTCCAAGGTACCAAATAAATAAATCAATGTTGCACCCAATTAGATCTTTCCAGGTGCCACCATCTGTATCAGTGATGCTCCAGGAGTAACTAAAATAAAATAAGCCCCCAGTAAACACTGCCATGCAGCTCCTAATTTACATAAAATGGATGAATGGGGGTGTAAAGTATGTTTTTATTTATGCTCTTATTTTAAAGCAAACCCCACAGATACAATGTCGTTTCACCTCAACATATTTTGCTATGCCTCTCTCAAGAACTACAGTCATTTTCTTAAATAACTGTAACCATACTGCCATGATCACAGCTAACAAAATGATCAGTAATTCTTTAGGATCACTTATTATCCAGTCTGTGTAATGAAATATTCCCAACTCATTCAAAAAAATATTTAAAATGGTGTTGTTCAAATTGATATCTGCACAAAGTTCTCAAACCAAATTCGATTGTTCTGTCTGTTATCTAGAGCAGTCTCCGCCCTTAATTTTATTCCCTGCCACTGATTTACTGAAAAGCCAGGTCTTTTGCCCTGTAGAATGGCTCATATCATGTGTTCGGCTTTTTGCTTCTTCATGGTATCATTAAGCTTCATGGCATCATTCACTCCTGCTTTCTAGTGCTAAATGGAAGTTAGCGCTAAAGACTTGATTAGATTCCGGTTCAACTTTATTGGCAAGATGCATTATGGGTGGTGCTGCCCAATGATGCTTTTGCCATGATGAATTCCTTAAGAGATGCCGGGGTGGCAGCTTCTCTTCTCTTGACTCTCCCTTGAGGATATTTCTATCAATGTTTGTTTAAAAAAATGGCTTCCTGTTTCTTTTCCTCTATACAACTGCTTTCCAGAACCAGGTCAACTGAATCTGAACAGATTAATACAGCTAATGCATTAGAAATGGCAATTCCTGGCAAGCCCATACCTTGGTCAGTGCCTGCCCCATGGCTCCCCTGTCAGGATTCTGTAGAGCAGTATTGGCCAAGAGAAATTTCTATGATGATAGAAATGTTCTCCATCAGCCGAGGTGGGTGGACCACAAGGTTAAGAGATCAAGACCATCCTGGCCAACATGGTGAAACCCTGTCTCTACTAAAAATACAAAAATTAGCCAGGCGTTTGGCATGTGCCTGTAGTCCCAGCTACTTGGGAGGCTGAGGCAGAAGAATCGCTTGAACCCGGGAGGCGGAGGTTGCAGTGAGCTGAGACTGCGCCACTGTGCTCCAGCCTGGCAACAGAGCAAGACTCTGTCTCAAAAAAAAATGTTCTCATCTGTCCTCTCCAATATGTTAGCCAGTCACTATTATGTGACTAGTGGCTATCATATTGGATAGTGCAGCTATAAAGTCATTTTAAAATGAGTTGAGACACACACCTTTCCCACCTCCCTTAGGACCTAACTGCTTCTGTTTTTAAAAGAGTGTTTAAGGAAGTCATATTTAATATGTTTGGTGAGTGAGATTGACTTTTACAAAGCTGCTGCTGAATTTGGTGAGCAGGCCAAGGGCTTCAAGTGAGCCACTGTTTGCACCAAATCCACCTGGGCCTGACCCAAGCACATGGAAGTAAGTCACTGATTGCAGGGCAATGCTAGACTCTGGCCCAGGTCCTGGAAAACGGAGGTGAATGCAGGAAGTTTCTCTGCGTGCGAAATTGATAAGAAGCCTTTGGTTAAACAACAAATACCTAACTGCCATCAGGATATGTGGGCACAGGAATATTATTGATTAGTAGATGTGTGAGATAGATTTTGTCCAAAAAGATTCTCAGGTGCCAATTTTTTCTTTGCAAACTATGCACCCAATATAGCTGATGCCTGCAGTGGTAGAGATTCGAATATAGATAATCTATCTGGATGTGTTCAAACTGACAAAATGTTGAACACCTTCACTTTTCAAAGTAGTGGGTACAAATTGTGTTAGGTACAAAGATGATGAAGGGATAGGTACACAGGTGATTAAGAAGGCATGGTCTCAAGCCAGGTGGTAGAGGTAGAAGGAAGCCGAGGTCACACCATGGCACTCCAGCCTAGGTGACTGAGCAAGACTCTCAAAATAAAAAAAAATAAAGACATGGGTCCTGCCCAAAAGGAGCTTGCAATCTAGTAATAGATTATTATCTGTTGAGTATTGATTCTGTGCTAAGCATCGTTCACAGCTCTTATTTGATCCTTACAAAACTGTAATAAGGAAGGCACTATTAGCCCCATTTTAGAAATGAGGAAATTGAGGCCCAGTGATGTTAAGTAAGTTACTCTTCAAAGTAGTGCAGCTACATAAAGAATGGAGGCAGGATGCAAACCCAAGCTTAAGCCACCATTACATTTCTCTAGCACTATAGGATTAGAGTCTCCCAATGGGTGTTCATGCCCATACTTCAAACCCTGCCTTCTCACCATCTCCTCTTGCTCCTCGACTCAAAGCCCTGCCATGGCTTCCTCTCTCTCATCTGTGGGAAAAGCCAAGCTTATAGGCCCACAAGACCCTTGATTACCCTTTCACTGGTGTCCATCTCACTCCTCTCTGCCTCTCTCCACTGGAGCCACCCTGGCCTCCTCCCATGTTGGTTTCTTTGTGCTGGCAGGGCTGCATTTAAGAACACATTTCGTGCTAGTATGAAAATAACTCACCTCCTGCAAGTCTAAGTAAATATCACCTTTTCAGTGACACCTACCCTGAACATATATTCTCTAACCCCTGACCCCACTATATTTTATAATGTACTGTTTTCTTATTAATAGTCTGCCATTACTCACCCCACCACACACACACACACGCACACGCACACGCACACGCACACACACACACACACACACACACACACACACACGAATGTAAGTTTTGTGAGGTCAGGAGCTCTCCCTTCTCCATTTTGTTCACTGCCATTTTCCAAACATCCAGAACAGTGCTGAGTACATACTGGGTGTTGGGTAGATGCTCGTTGACTGACATGGATGAAGCTCTCAGGTATGTCCAATTTCAAAACCACTGAGTCCTGAGTCACACTTGCATATATTTTATATGTGAACACATACCTACTTGTCTGTATCTGCCAAGTTAATCTGGGTCACTTCAAACTGTATGATGATCAGAGTATCCTGTGCAAATACGTGTGGGAGCTACTTCCTTTAATTTCCAGTCTCTCTTGAGACAGCACTAATAAAACTGCCACGTGTGGCTTCCCATTGGGCCAGACGTGGTCAGAAATTGTGATCAGCCAGTTTCCACGTATAAGGATACTACCCCGGCCTTGAAGACTGGCTTTTTGTTTGTTTGTTTGTTCGTTTTTGGTGACTTTGCCCTTACAAAAGAAGAAATACTATGCTTGTTATTACCAGCCTTGTTGAGGACTCAGGTTGTAAGAGAATGATTAGGGAGCATGGTACCTTAGCCAGTATTTGTAGGGTGTGAGAGAGGAAGTAGCTTTATGATTAAGTTACAAGTTTTGCCACCCCAGTATTCAAAGCATTGAATAGAATTCGTGTTTCTCCAAGAACAGAAAATCAAACACCATGTTCTCACTCACAGGCGGGTGTTGAACAATGGGAACACATGGACACAGAGAGGGGAGCATCACACACTAGGGTCTGCAGGGGGGAACTAGGAGAGGGACAGCGGGGGGTAGGGAGTTGGGGAGGGATAACATGGGGAGAAATGCCAGATATAGGTGATGGGGAGGAAGGCAGCAAACCACATTGCCATGTATGTACCTATACAACAATCTTAAATGTTCCTCACATGTACCCCAAAACCTAAAATGCAATAATATATATATATATGTAAAGAATTCGTGTTTCTCTTTTTGAAAAAATAATTAGATTATTCTTGGTGAGAATTTGACTTCGAATTGTCTGGAGGTGATCTATGAAATTAAAGAAGAGACACCTGTTTTCTACAAGCTCATTCCTGATCCTGCGAAGAATATCTACATTTATCTAACAGCTGGGAAAGAGGTAGGTAGAAATACTAGTTATGGCTTCTGACTTATTAATAAAAATGGTTTAATTGATGCCATTATCTAGTAGCAAAGCTTTTACTTTAAACTACAGAGTTTAAGCAGTGCTCCAGGTCTTGAGGAGACCCACTGTGGTTCACAGGCATGGAATTAAAAATCTTACTGTCTGTAAGTAAGCAAGAAATATTACCTATTTAGACAATTTTATTATTGGCTATATTTCCAGTGCCAAATTTTTCAGAGGAAGGCATGCTTGCAAATGGGCACATAATCAGCAAGGTAACTGAATTTACACATTTATTGTGTGGGCACTGAATGATTAAATGCATTTATGCATATACCCAATGGGACTGGCTTTGGAATTTGGGGTTAATATCAGGCCACAGTCTCATACACATTAATGAACCAGGAAATATATGGTGCTCACCCTCCCTGTCTTCATTTATCTGGCTGGTTTGGCTTTTCTTTTGCTTCTGCTTACTGAAATCAAAGTAATATATTTTTACATTTTCTTCATCTTTACCAAGTACTTTCACCAAGGGAAGGGAAAAAGAAACTAATTGTTAGTGAGTCTCTCCTATGTATTAGTCACTGTTCTTTGCATGATCAGTGTCTAGATGAATTGTGTACATACACATACACACAAGTATAGAAAACAATGTTAATGAAATGTGTTACTGACCGGGCATAGTGGCTCATGCCTGTCATCCCAGCACTTTTGGAGGCTGAGGTAGGAGGATCACTTGTTAGGCCAGGAGTTTAAGGCTGGAGCGAGCCATGATAGAACCACAGTACCTCAGTCTGGGTGACAAAGCAAGAGCCCATCTCAAAAAAAAAAGAAAAAGAAAGAAAAAGAAAACAAAGGCCAAGTATAGTAGCTCACACCTGTAATCCTAGCACTTTGGGGAGGTTAAGGCAGGTAGATCACCTGAGTTCAAGAGTTCAAGACCAGCCTGGGCAACATAATGAAACCCTGTCTCCAATAATAATATAAACATTTAGCTGGGCATGGTGGCACATGTCTGTAATCCCAGCTACTTAGGAGGCTGAAGAATAAGAATCACTTGAAACTGGGAGGTGGAGGTTGCAGTGAGCTGACATCACACTGCTGCACCCCAGCCTGGGCCACAGAGCGACACTGTCTGAAAAAGGGAAAAAAAGAAAAAGAAATGTGTTATTAATTTAATGAGATAGTTACCTTTGTTTTCTATTAAGAATCTAAAACTTGGAGAGGTTAAATAACTTGTTCAGGAATATCAATATATATGTATATATTTGTAGTGATATATATATATATATATGTATATTTGTATAATATATATGTATAAATATATATGTATATATTTGTATATACATATATATTTGTACATATATTTGTATAATATACATACATATATTTGTATAATATATATGTATAAATATATATGTATATATTTGTAGGTTAGCCTTTGCAGGGCTAGGACAGAAATTCAACCCTGATTCTAAAGCCTGTGATAAATTATATTAAATCCAAAATTTGTGAAAACAGGACATTCTTTGGCTCAGTGGTTTTGACCTATGACCATTTGAACATAGAAAGTACAAAGAAGATAATTGAGACTTCCAAACTTATATAATGGATGCAACAGATACTCTCAGCCCACCCCTGGTTTTCCATCCTTTTCCTGTCAATCATTCTAAGGAGAATAGAATGACAGCAATCTACATGTGTTTTTTGAGTCATGGATAAGATGTGCAAATAATTTTTAGTTTCTGGTATTCTTATAAAGATGTTACTGCTCTTTGCACATCAAAAAGTCAGGGATATCAAAATGACCGCATTGAGATGGCCACATCTTCCCACAAAGCTTGTATGGTGAAAGCCAGTCTTTCACCATACAGAATCTCCTATGCCAATTTGCTTCACCATTCAAACACTTTGTATTATGGTTCTTCCCTGTGGATCCCATCTTTGAAAGACTTTTCTCTACTCAACGAACTGCACATATTAAGTAACAGTTCCCATTCCCAGGGTTTATTTATCAGGGGCATCTCAAAACTGCTGGTCAGAGTACTGACTGTGCTCCAACATGGTGCTGATAAAATTCCAACCCGAAGCAAAGATACTTGACATCTTGCTTCATCCATGCATGTTTTTCCATTCAGTTTTTTAAAATATTGCAAATAGCTCATAAGCCCCTGTTACTTCCTTCGTGGATAGTAATGGAACCCCAGAACTCAGGACTCTAGGCTGGGAACCACTATGAAAAGCCACCAGGGCTTGATGGATTCCCATTTTCGAGAAAGCAAAAAGTTCTAGTCTTTGGTCATTCAAAGCCTAAAGTCCTGGGGAGAGCTTTTGACTGGGCATCAAAGCTGATTAGCCCTGCATTCTTCATTTAGGATTACTGCTAGAGATTCTAATATTTGAACTCTGGCTAAGCAAATATAACTCCTAAAGAGACAAAGCCCCAAAAAATGCTCTTTTCTAGATTCTTAAGGAGATAGGAAAAGCCAAACTAATAAACTGTGGGAGACCCATAAAATGGTATGATACAGGGCTGCTAAAAGTAATCATATGGAGATATATGCAATGATGTGGAATAGTCACTAAGATGTGTTATTAAATTAGAAGAACAGGTCTAATGTAGTATTTAGTGTTCTCTTTCTCTCTCTCTCTCTCTTTCTCTCTTTTTGGAGATGGAGTCTTGCTCTGTCAGCCAGGCTAGAGTGCAGTGGTGCGATCTTGGCTCACTGCAACTTCCACCTTCCAGGTTTAAGTGATTCTCCTGCTTCAGCCTCCTGAATAGCTGGGATTATGCCCACATAATTCTTGCACTTTTGATAGAGATGGGGTTGGCCAGGCTGGTCTTGAATTCCAGGCCTGAAATGACCTGCCCACCTTGGCCTCCCAAAGTGCTGGGATTACAGGTATGAGCCACCACATCCGACCAGTGTCCTCCCTCTTATACAGAGTTATATTTGCGTGTTTAAATATACTGAGTAATAGTTCTCAGAGAATGTTCTGGAGACCGATATTCCACAGAATATTCTGAGCAAAAGTGGTCCCATGACCAGCTGTTACTCCTCCTGGAGTACCGCGGGGCTCAGCATATTCAAAGGCTCTTAGAAGCCCTGTGCTAAGGAAACCTGTTTTGCTTTTTCAGCCTAAGGTTTTACATTTGTTGGATCATGGAACCCTTTTCTTGCATAATAGCAGTACCCAATACTTACGGAACGTTTAGTACTTGTCAGACAATGGTTTGTAATAACCCCATGAAGTCGGAAGAAATATCACCATTTTACAGATGAGGAAACAAGGCTAGAGAGATTGCATGACACTTATTAAATCCTTCACTGTTACAAAGGTGTTTGTGAACTACAAGGAAATACTCACATTCTGGTTAATTTTGGCTCGGGATCACGGACTGCCAGCTGCATCAGTCAGCAGTGTTGGGGACTGTGAAATGGAAGGGTATGGTTATCCCTCATGAAGTCAACTTGAAACTGAAGGGTCCACCTCAGGATATTCCCTGTTTTCCTCACAAAATAGAGGAAAATAGAGAGCTCCCTTCTAGAACTCTTTATGTCTCTAACCTGCTAAACAAGTTATTTATGATTTCTAGCATGTACAACTTCCTGGCATAAGGAGTTCCCTTCCTACCTGATGTGTGGTTTTGCCTGCAGAAAGCTCACGGTGTGATCCTCAGCTACTCCCTGCCTCTTACCACCTGGCTTGGAGGCTCTGACTGGCTGCCTAGATGTCTGGGCCTGCCCAGCTGGGATGGCCTCTTTGTGTGCTGCTGCTTCCTGACAACTGCAAGAGGCAGCTCTAGGGATGGGGAAGTGATGTGACTACTTCCCCTGTTTCTTTTATTTTTAACTCCACTGTCGGGTTGTAAGCAAGCAAGCCGGGAGCTGAGGTGATGGTGCTGCCCCTGGCAGGCATGTTGGAGGGCTTGGCCCCTGGTCCTCTGCATTTCCACATTAAGTGCCAACCTCCTGCTGACACTCCTGGGCAGAGCCTTTGCTATTCCCTAATGCTCATTTCCAAAATGCCCTTGGCCACGCGTGGACTGTCTCTGTATGAAAACCAGGCAACCTGATTGCACGATCCCTATGGAAATCATCATTAGCAGATTAGAAACCCAACTGCATGTGATTCACCTGAAGGAGCTCTTAAAATACAGATTCCTGGCTGTGTGTGGTGGCTCATACCTGTAATCCCAGCACTTTGGGAGTCTAAGGTGGGTGGATCACCTGAGGTCGGGAATTCAACACCAGCCTGACCAACATGGACAAACCTGTCTCTACTTACTAAAAATACAAAATTAGCCAGGTGTGGTGGTGTATGCTGTACATACACCTCCAGCTACTCAGGAGGCTGAGGCAGGAGAATCACTTGAACCTGGCAGGTGGAGGTTGCTGTGAGACTAGATGGTATCATTGCACTGCAGTCTGGGCAGCAAAAGCAAAACTCTGTCACACACAAAAAAATACGGATTCCTGGCCAGACACAGTGGTGCATACCAGCAATCTCAGCACTTTTGGAAGGCTGAGGTGGAAGGAGCACTTAAGCCCAGAAGTTTGAAACCAGCCTGAGCAACATAGTGACACCCTGTGTCTTTAAGAAAAAAATCTTTTAAATAAAAAAATGAACATTCCCAGGCTTCGCCCCCAGACTTAGCAAGAGTCTCTGTTGCAGAGGCCTGGGAATATGCACTGTCAGAAGCTCCCCAGGTGAACCCAATACAACGACTTCATGTCCTAGAACTTGAGACCCACTGCCCCGCGCCAATATGGAGGTGTTCTGAGTCCAGGTTGATACTTAGGCTCTTTTTGGCCTTTGTCAGATAAGATGTTGTCTTTTCCTGCTGTTGCTTTTAACTCCCTCTGAACCACTGTCCTCTTTCTTTTTAGGTGAGGAGAATTCATGTTGCAAACTGCAATGAACAGAAATCCTGTTCGGACTCTTTAACAGCCACAGACCCTCACTGTGGTTGGTGCCATTTGCTACAAAGGTATCTTCTGAATTCTTTCTCACCAACTCGCATTTTTGAAAGCCTCATGCAGCAGAATACTTGTTGCCCTACTTTAACAATCCGTTCCAGTGACCTGAGGTAACTGATGTCTTCCTTGACTAAAATCTCCTTGTGCAATCCTAACGAATTCCCGAAGATGTTTCCAGCCGCGTCCGTGCTATTCAATCGCTGGACCCGGGGGCTCCCCAGTCTGCGGGCGGGAGGGGCAGGTGTGCCGCCTTCGGGAGCAGGGGCGAGAGCAGGCAGGCTTGGCTTTTACTTTCTCCAGAGTTCGACAAGACTCAAGAGAGAGGCAAAAGATCACCCCTCTGAGAAGATAAAAGAATAGAGGTGTTTGAAAATTATTCAGATGAATCCCCATCATGTCATGTATTCTGTTTGCTAGGTGGAAGCCTCGTTATTGATGGTGCTGTCTCCTCATGTGCCCCGCAGCTGTGGGCCTGATGTGCAATCTCAGACTCTGGGCAGAATCTGCCCAGCCCGGTCTGGAATGACGATGTTCACGACCCATCTAGGCTCAGGGGCGACTTGGAGCCACTTCCCCGCCATGGCAGTTTCCTAGTGTCGCTGGGCCTGGACTGGGTGGATTCATCATCGCCCTGGCAACCCAGTACTGGGGCTCTTGCCAGAGAAGCAAAGGCGAAGAGAGCCTTTGCTGCAGCTCAGGCAGGAAAGAGAGAGAGAGAGAGAGAGAGAGAGAGAGAGAGAGAAAATAACAGTGTCTGCAGTGTCTGTCAGTTTGGTGCTTTCAGTTTTTAAAGGGGAAAAGGATAAGAAAGAGCAGAGCAGGTGGAGAGATGCTGAAGGCTGAACCAGGGGACAGTTTGGGGATAGAAAAGAGGAGGAGGAAGAGAATTGGGGACTGATGGGGGAGGCAGCCAAGAGAAATGAAGGGAGAGGGGGAAACATAATACAAGCAAGAGGTTTAGGAAACAAACGAAAAATATGGGGATGGAATTAATTAAGAGTTCATGGGGGAAGGCACAATCCGAGCTGTAGAAAGAGGAATAATTGGCCCTGCCATTTGATACGCTTCCTTACCGGGCTGTTTCTGTCAGAGTCACTGGCAGACAAATGAAGCAAGGTCCAAAAAAATGCTCGTGAATAACTCACTGATCACGAACAGGATTTATTTGTTGCACACTCACTGAGCAGTCTTGCCATAATC
>NW_016108039.1:212146-244225 GCF_001604975.1 Cebus imitator | reverse complement strand
AAGCTCCCCAGGTGATCCCCATACAACGACTTCGTGTCCTAGAACTTGAGACCCGCTGCCCCGCGCCAATATGGAGGTGTTCTGAGTCCAGGTTGATCCATAAGCTCTTTTTGGCCTTTGTCAGATAAGGTGTTGTCGTTTTCCTGCTGTTGCTTTTAACTCCCTCTGAACCACTGTCCTCTTTCTTTTTAGGTGAGGAGAATTCGTGTTGCAAACTGCAATAAACATAAATCCTGTTCGGAGTGTTTAACAGCCACAGACCCTCACTGCGGTTGGTGCCATTCGCTACAAAGGTATCTCCTGAATTCTTTCTCACCAACTCGCATTTTCGAAAGCCTCATGCGGCAGAACACTTGTTGCCCTACTTTAACGATCCGTTCCAGTGACCTGAGGGAACTGATGTCTTCCTCGACTAAAATCTCCTTGTGCAATCCTAATGAATTCCCAAAGATGTTTCCAGCCGCGTCCGTGCTATTCAATCGCTGGACCCGGGGGCTCCCCAGTCTGCGGGCGGGAGGGGCAGGTGTGCAGCCTTCGGGAGCAGGGGCGAGAGCAGGCAGGTTTGGCTTTTACTTTCTCCAGAGTTCGCCAAGACTCGAGAGAGAGGCGAAAGGTCCCCCCTCCGAGAAGATAAAAGAATAGAGATGTTTGAAAATTTTTCAGATGAATCCCCATCATGTCATGTATTCTGTTCGCTCCGCGGAAGCCTCGTTATTGATGGCGCTGTCTCCTCATGTGCCGCGCAGCTGTGGGCCTGATGTACAGTCTCAGTCTCCGGGCAGAATCTGCCCAGCCTGGTCTGGAATGACGATGTTCACGACCCATCTAGGCTCAGGGGCGACTCGGAGCGGCTTCCCCGCCATGGCAGTCTCCTAGCGTCGCTGGGCCTGGCCTGGTTGGATTCGCCGTCACCATGGCAACCCAGTACTGGGGCTCTTGCCTGAGAAGCAAAGAAGAGAGCCTTCGCTGCAGCTCAGGCAGGAGAGGGTGGGGGAACCATAACAGTGTCTGTCAGTTTGGTGCTTTCAGTTTTTAAAGGTGAAAAGGATAAGAAAGAGCAGAGCAGGTGGAGAGATGCTGAAGGCTGAACCAGCGGACTGTTTGGGGATAGAAAAGAGGGGGAGGAAGGCAATTGGGGACCGGTGGGGGAGGCAGCCAAGAGAAATGAAGGGAGAGGAGGGAAACGGAATACAAGCAAGACGTTTAGGAAACAAACGAAAAATATGGGGATGGAATTAATTAAGAGTTCACGGGGGAAGGCACAATCCGAGCTGTAGCAGGAAGAATAATTGGCCCTGCCATTTGCTACGCTTCCTTACCGGGCTGTTTCCGTCAGAGTCACTGGCAGACAAACGAAGCAAGGGCCAGGAAAATGCTCATGAATAATTCACTGATCACGAACGGGATTTATTTGTTGCACACTCACTGAGCAGTCTTGCCATAATCTTTTAGATCCATTCATTTATGTAGCATCCCTGTCTATTTGTAGAGCTGTGTACAGGAGTCAATTCGATAATGGTGGCGACGATGGGGGTGATTAAATAGCCACATGGAGCTAGTGGTTACTGTATTGACAAACTCAGCTCCGGCACTCATGGGAGATGTCCAAGCCAGTGATATGAATTTGGGAGTTGTAGTATTTTAGATGGTACTTAGAGAAGCCTTAAGACCAGATGAGGGAGTGAGCGTTGATTGAGGAGAGAAGTTTGAGAACTGAGCATTGAAGGGCTGTGGTGTTTAGGGATTGGGGAGAAGAAAGGGAAACAGAACAAGAAATAAGGAGGGAGCGTCAGAAGGGGAACAGGAAAAACTGGTGAGGGTGGTCTCCTGGAAGCCAAGGAAAGAAAGGAGGAGGCAGCGATCAGATCCACTGGGTCAGATTCAGCTGAGAGGTCAAGTAGAAGAATAAAAGAATGAATCCATGGCACTTAGCAGGTGACAATGGGGGACTGCTGGGAATGTCATTGTTAGGAGTGGCACTCAATCCACAAGAGACAATGGGAAGATAAGACCTTAAGCAGGGACAGCTTAGAGGAGCTTAACTGAGAAAGGCAGCCAAAAAAATGAAGCAGACACTAGAGGAGAAAGTAGAGTCCAAAGAGCTTTGTCTTTTTAAGATGTGTGAAATAACAGTGCATGTCTGCGCTGTTGGGAAAATTTCAGAGCGGTAGAGAAGGATGATACAGGAGAGAGAAGGGTTGTGGAGTGCTGTCCTTCAGCAGGTGGAAGAAAATAGAATCTGGTGTGGCAGCAGGGAGGCCAGCAGGGACCATTGGCCCCTCATCCTCAGTGATGGGAGGGAAGGTAGGGAATCTGGGCCCGAGCACAAGGAGGTGGCAGAGGCCTGTGTGGAGTCTTCTCCTATTGCTCTCATTATTTTCAGTGGCCTAAGGCCATTGAGAGTAAGGCAGGGGAGGATGCACTGGAGGTTTGAGGAGAAAAGAGAGAGGAGTGGACTGGAAGAGTGGGAGAGAAAACAGAGTAAGGAAATACTGAAGAGTGGCCAGGCAGCATTGGGGTCCACTTGAGGTTGGTGGTCTTGTGTTTGAAGTGAGTGGCTTTGTCTTTCTCAAGCTGTGTTCAGCTCCGGTGGTGTAGCTGTAGACTCAGAAAAGTTAGCTTTCACCAGTTTGGGGGCTTTGCCAGAAAATACATCAAGAAGGGAGAGTGTGGCCGGGGAGCTGAGAGAGCATGTAAGGGATGGATGATGATATTGATGTGGATGTTGATTCATATAATGATGGCCTTCCCTTCCCTAAGGAGGCAAATAAGGACCTGACAAGGGTAGGGATGTGAAAAGATGGCAGAATCTGTGTTGGAGGTTGAAGTTGAGTTTCAGGATTGTTGGGGGTGAGCATGGTGGCTCACACTTATAATCCCAGCACTTTGGGAGGCCAAAGTGGGTGGATCACTTGAGCCCAAGAGTTTGACACCAGTCTGGGCAACATGGTGAAGATATCATCTTTACAAAAAGTATAGACATTAGCTGGGTGTGGTAGTGTGTGCTTGTCATCCCAGCTACTCAGGAGGCTGAGGTGGAAGGCTTGCTTGAGTCCTGGAGGCAGAAGTTACAGTGAGCTGAGATCACACCACTACTTTCCAGCTTGGGTGACAAAGTGAGACCCTGTCAAAAAAAAAAAAATGTTGTTGGAACTAGAGAACTGGAAAGGGGAATTGTTGGACTGCGGTGGCTTAATATTGAGGTC
Source organism: Cebus imitator (assembly GCF_001604975.1). NCBI lineage: Eukaryota > Metazoa > Chordata > Mammalia > Primates > Cebidae > Cebus > Cebus imitator. The sequence goes on along the minus strand of NW_016108039.1, from coordinate 241,019 downwards.
ATGGAGGGGTGGAGTTATTGGCAATGACAAGGTCCCCCATAGTTTGTCAAGATCATTGGCAGAGTGGGGTGAAGGAACTGAGGTGGTTACCAGAGTACTGAATGGCTCTGTCATCTGTGTGGAAATCACAGTCACCAAGACAGTGAGGAGCTACGTATTCGAGGAACAAAGGGAAATGGCTGGGGCTGGGGTGTTCTGTAATGATCACAATGAGGAGGGACCTGGGCTGGTTTGAGCTGAATTCATGGGCAGGTGGTTTGAGCTGATGGCATGTGATTGAGCTTCCTCGAAGCTGGGAAGGAAGTGTTGGAAAGAGAGAAGAAAGATCTTCCAGAAGAGGCTGCAAGACACAAGCAGGACACATAGATGAGGGTGAGGAAGCAGCCAGGCCTTGAGAGGGGATTGGGGAAGCTGTGTCCTCAAGGGAGAGCTGGTTTCAGTCCTATTGAGAAGGTGAAAGGAACAATCAGAGAAGAGGTGGAAGACATTGGGGCTTCTGTTGATAACTGGCTATAGTTCCAGCCTTTATTTGTTTATTTGTTTGTTTTGAGATAGGGTCTGTCTTCCAGGCTGGAGTGCAGTAGTGCAATCCCAGCTCACTGCGGCCTACACCTCCCAGGGCTCAGATGATCCTCTCACCACACAGTCTCCCAAGTAGTTGGGACCACAGGTGCACACCACCATGCCCAGCTAATTTTGTTTTAATTTATATTTTGTAGAGATAGGGTTTCACTGCAAAGCCCAGGCTGGTCTTGAACTCCTGGGCTCAAGCAATCCTCCCTTCTTGGCCTCCCAAAGTGTTAGAGACTTGGGCCACTGTGCCCAGCTGAAAGCCTGCTTTTGCTCTTGCTCCCCCACCCCTATCCAATGTGCTTCAAAATAGTGATTCATTTAAAATCCAAATCAGATCATGCCACTCCCCAGCTTAATACCCTCCCCTGGCTTTCCATCTTAGAACTCAGTCTGGGCTGGGCATGCTGGTTCATGCTTGTAATCCCAGCACTTTGGGAGGCCAAGGCCGGCAGATCACCTGAGATCAGGAGTTTGAGACTAGCCTGGCCAACATGGTTGAACCCCATCTCTGCTAAAAATGCAAAAATTAGCTGGACATGGTGGCATGTGCCTGTAATCCCAGCTACTGGGGAGGCTGAGGCAGGAAAATCGCTTGAACCCAGGATGCAGAGGTTGCAGTAAGCCAAGATCATGCCACTGTACTCCAACCTGTGCGACAGAGCAAGACTCTATTTCAAAAAAAAAAAAAAAAACATTTTTTGACTCCCTTACTGCCAGGGCCTGCATACCAGGCTTTCTGTGATCTGGCCTTTCACCACTTCTCTGACCTCTTATGCCTTTTTCTCCTTTGTTTACTCAATCCCAGACATCCTGATATAAGACTATGCTAACCATGTTCCTGCCCCGGGGACTTTGCACGTGCTGTTTCCTCATTCTAGCACATTCTTGGACTGTCTGGTCCTAGAATACACATCTGTCTCCACCTGTCTCCCCAGTCTTCAGGAGCCTCCCCTCACTCACAGTGACATTACGGTTTTATTTCCTTCATGGCCCATCACTATTAGGAATGACCTTACTTCTCTACCTCTCCCTTTATTGAAATGTACTCAAAAAACGTAAGTTAAATGAATGAGATGGGTTGAGTGATTGGTAAACTCCACCAATAGCAGGTTGAGACTTGTGCCTTAAGTCTTATAAGACATTCTGGAGTCATGGAGTCATGGAGTCATGGCCTTTCATAGCCACGTCGGATCACTTGGTTGCAAACTGGCTGGATTCTGGACTACAATGAAATGAAACTAAGTCTCAGATCTGTGACTCATGTGAAGCTCCCAGTACCATTCAAAATTAGGAATTCTAAAAGGGGATTTTTCCTTATAATGGTAGAGCCTCCCATTGTGTTTATTTTAAATGTCACAGATTTATTTAGAAAAATAATTTATTTTCTCTGTTGAGAAGGTTGAGTTTTCTTGCATACGTGTCTAGAAAGTGGAATGGTCAGGGAGAGGCAAGGACACTATCTTTGCTACCTTTTGATCAGATGTTAAGAATAGGCATCCAGGCTGGGCACGGTGGCTCACACCTTTAATCCTAGCACTGTGGGAGGCCAAGGTGGGCAGATCACCTAAGATCAGATCACCTGAGATCAGGTGATCTCAGCCTGGCCAACATGGTGAAACCCCATCTCTACTAAAAATACAAAAATTAGCCGGGCGTGGTGGCACATGCCTGTAATCCCAACTACTTAGAAGGCTGAGGCAGGAGAATCACTTGAACCCAGGAGGCGGAGGTTGAGGTGAGCCGAGATCACACCACTGCCCTCCAGCCTGGGTGACAGAATGGAACCCCATCTCAAAAAAAAAAAAAAAGTAGACAGTATAAACAGATAAAAAGCAATTAGATAAACAAGGAGCTCTAAAAAGTCTAGTATTTTATTGTTGGAACCTCAGATCCAACCTGTGCTGAATTTGTCTGTGTAGGTAGAAAGTGAATTTTTGCAGGCTGAACATCTTGGAAGCAGTTTCTCAGTTTCTCCCATATTGCAAAGCATGGCACATGTGTTCAGTTACGGATTTCCACAAAACTGGCAATCCCAAACCAATGAACAGATGAGGTTCCAAAAGTTCATCTGCAGGTTTGTTTGGCATGCAGAATGCATTTTCCTGTAGAAACAATGTCATAAATTAAGGATTGATTCCCAAGCCAGCCCATAAAATTCAAAATTATTTAATTTCAACAAATATTTATTGAACACCTAATGAGAGCCTAATGTGGGGTGTGAAATTGCTAGGTGGTACTGAGAAATCAGATGCCATTCTTGGCTTTAAGGAACTCGCATGTTAGCTGGGAAGGCAGACCTAGCAGTGGCCAACATTCATTCATTCAATCCTACATCCAATCACAAATATTTTTTAAGCACAACAATGTGCTAAGCCCTATGCTCAGTGCTCAGAGTATAGTTATGATCTATATAGAGCTTGCAATCTAATGAGGGATATAGGTAATGTGTATCTGTTAGGTTTCTGCCTTAGTAATGCTGCATAACAAACAACCCCCAAATCCGTAGTGATCTAAAAGAGCAAACATTTATCTGCATTTATGTTTCTTGCTCATGAGTCAGCCTGTCAGCTATGGGAAGAAGGGTGGGGTCAATGTCAAGCTGAAGGTTGAGTTCAGTTCTGTTTCCCATGTTTCTCATTCTGTACGTGCTCTTATGGTGGATAGAAGTGGCATGAGAGACCAAGCTAAACTATACAACATATTCTAAGCAGCAGCTCATATCATACTGACCAATATTCCACCGATAAAGCAAGCTGCACAGCCAAGCCAAACATCCATGGAGTAGGGAAATAGATTCTATCATCTACTCTAGTGGAAGATACTGCAAAGTGACCTGGTGAAAAGGTAGAGTGGGTGTGTCATTCTAGTACAGAATGGATTGAAGAATTTGGAACAATAATCCACTCTATCAATAAGTAATGGAGATGAATGAATAGAGTGTCATAAAGGCTAGCATGGGGGAAATGCAAGATTTCATAGGGGCACATAAGAAATATCTAACCCAAACTTAACAGGTCAAGGAAGGTTTCCTGGAGGAAGGGGTATCTAATCTGAACCTGAAGGGTGGGAGGATATCAGCTAGGTAAAAATGAGGCAGGAAAAGCTGGTGGAGGGGTCAGGCTGTACAAAAGCCAGTAGAGCTTGGCCTGAAACTCAGTATGGATGGGTGTTCAGGAGAGCTAAGTGGTGTTGGGAGACGAAGGTGGCAAGATAGGCAGAGGCAGATGAGGGGAAGGCTCTGCAAGCCACATTAAAGAATTTGAACATTGTTGGAAGGACCTTGGGGAGCCATTGCTGGGCCTTAATTAAAAGTGTGACCAGATCAGATGAGCGTTTTAGAACGAGAACTCTGGGGTGCAAGGTGGACTGGAGGGGACTGAGAAAAGCTGGCAGATCAGTTAGCAGGTGGCTGTAAACCAGCAAGAGATCGAGGACTGAGTTAGAGTGATAGTAGTGGTAAGGGAAGGAAGTGGGTGGATTAGAGAGCTATTTGGAAGGTAGAATTGACAGGCTTAGTGATTAACTGGATTCCCCTTTGAGTCTGACACACTAAAAATAGGGCCATAAAATGAAAAATAAAATCTCAAGGTGGCCACTGATTTTCTGGAAGATGTATTCTTTTTCCTTTGATCTCAGTCTTCATGAAGAAAACAAAGAAGTGGTACCCACACGTACTCCTGATTCTTCCTGTGTCCCAGCCACGGCACTAGGCACTAGGTTAGACCCCGAAAGATGGGTGACTGAGTCAAATGTGGGAGGGCTTTTGAGAGACACCAGTGCTGAGTGTAAAGAGTGTGCAGTGGGTTGAGTTATTGCGCTGAAATTGGTGTTGAGATTATAGAGGAAGGAGTGTAGGCATCTGGATGGGGTGACCAGATGGAGAGAGGTGCCTGTTGCTGAGTAGGGAGTGTAGAAGGAGTGGCCTGTTTGGGCTGTGTGGGAAATGCAGGGAGCTGACTTCCACACTGGCAACATGGCAGGGAAGCCTATAAGGACAGAGGAAAGGTCCTGTATTAGTCTGTTTTTGCATTGCTATAATGAAATAAAGAAAAGAGGTTAGTTGGCTCATGGTTGTGCTGGCTGTACAGGAAGCACAATGCTGGCATCTGCTCAGCTTCCTGGGAGGCCTCAGGAAACTTACAATTATGGTGGAAGGTAAAGGGAAAGCAAGGCATGTCTTTTTTTTTTAAGATGGAGTCTCACTCTGTTGCCCAGGTTGGAGTGCAAAGGCACAATCTCGGCTCACTGCAACCTCTGCCTCCTGGGTTCAAATGATTCTCCTACCTCAGCCTACTGAGTAGCTGAGATTACAGGTGACTACCACCATGCCCAGCTAATCTTTGTATGTTTTAGTAGAGATGGGGTTTTACTACATTGGTCAGGCGGTCTCAAACTCCTGACCATGTGATCTGCCCACCTTGGCCTCCCAAAGTGCTGGGATTACAGGCATGAGCCACTGCACCTGGCCTGGGCACGTCTTATGTGGCTGGAGGAGAAGGAAAGGGGGTGGGGGAGGTGTCATATACTTTTAAACAACCAGATCTCAAGAGAACTCAGTCACTGTCACAAAAATAGCACTGAGGAGACGGTGCTAAACCATTCGTGAAGGGTCCACCCCCATAATCCAATCACCTTCCAGCAGCCCCCACCTCCAACACTGAGGATTCAAATTGAACATGAGATTTGGTGGGGACATAGATCCAAACCGTATCAGGTCCCAAATGCATTTTGCTTTGGATGAAATCTAGGCTTTGTGCAACGTGCCATTTTCTTATCTTTGCCACTTCTCCTCTTCTATAATGTGGCATTAATAATTGGCCAGGTATGGTAAATATGCTGGGATTACAGGCACTTTGGGAGGCCGAGGGGGCTGGACCACTTGAGGCCAGGAGTTTAAGGCCAGTCTGAGCAACATGGTGAAACCATCTCTACGAAAATTACAAAAATTAGCTCGGTGTGGTGGCACACGCCTGTGTCCCCCCAGCTACTCTGGAGGCTGAGGTAGGAGGATCATTTGAACACAGGAGGTCGGGGCTGCAGTGAGACATGATTGTACCACTGCACTCCTGCCTGGGTGACAGCACAAGACCTTGTCTCAAAAATAATGATAATAATAATAGTACCTTCCTCAGAGGTTTGCTGAGAGGATTAAATCACATAAGGTATGCCATTGTAGGCCCAGTGCCTGGCTCCTGGTACACAATGAAGTAATGTCAGCTGCTATTTGTGGAAGCTCTGGGAGGGAGTCATTTCTTGTCCCCAAGGTTGAGAAAGGCTTCAATGAGGAGGTGGGTGGCCTTAAAATTGGGCCTTGAAGCCTGACTAGACCCTTACCAGAGGAAGAGCAGTCAGGAGGCATTTCAGGCAGAAGAACCAGCGCAGTAAGAGGTCTGTGGAGAGACTGGCAGATAGAGTTCTGTGCACTGGCTCTAGAAGCAAAGAAGTGTGTGGAGGTGCTGGGTGGGCTCTCAGCATGGACCTTAATAGTGGGTGCTGGGAACTAATGACAGGGTTTAAGCAGAGGCCTGCCACCACCATATTTGTGTTTTAAAAGCATTCTCTTTCTGGCAGTGTGGACGATGAACCACAACAAGCCAAGCATTGGCTCTCCCAGCCTCCCACCCTACCCGTCCTGGGCGGCCTTCCTCTGGTGTGTTTTGTAAAGAGTAGGTTTGTATCACATCTCTTCCTGTGTCATCTACTTGGTGGCTGTTTCTCCGATTTCATGTACCTCCCCTGGGAGAGGCGGTGTATCTCCCGATGCCTCTGTGGGGCCCCACCTGCTCTGGTTTTAGTCCCATGATGGAATCAGGGCTGAGTCCTCTTCAAAAAATGGACCCTGTGAAAAGACCACACTTGCATTCAGCCTCCCTTCCCTTCGTGCTCTCAATTATCTGTACAAATTTAATGTTCACTCCATATTTTCCTACATGTTTCCTCCATGTTGACAGTTGGAAGACCTTCAAGCAGCCCCTGGTGGCTGTTTTTAGGTCTTCAGCTGCTGTTAGGCCATTCCACACATGTGACTGTGAAAGAGATCATTTCTCGCTCCGCCTAACAGCAGGGCCCTGTGGTCAGTCTTCCTATCAGACTTTCTGAAGGGTCGGGAGTAACAGAAGGGTATTTTTAACACACAAGAGAAAACTGCCATCTGAATGCTAAACATATTTGTCCCCAACACCCCAGAGAAACAAACAAAAAGAATTACATGAGTTGCTTGTGGACACATCCCAACTCCTTTTTTTCATCCTGCTCTCCTGTCTTGAAGTTTCTTCTCCAAGTGACACTCCTTTCTCCACCCCTGCTTGTGCTCTCTTGCCCTTCCACCTTCCACCATGGGATGATGCAGCAAGAAGGCCCTTACCAAGTGCAGGACCCTTGATCCTGGACTTCCCAGGCTCTAGAACTGTAAAGCATAAATTCCTTTTTTTAAGATACAAATTTCCCAGTTAGTAGTATTCTGTAATAGCAACACAAAACTGACTGAGACACTATGCAAGCTGACACAGTCACAAGTCCCAGGGACTAAGACCTGGACATCTTTGGCGCCATTATTCTGCCTACCACTGGTTGCACAAGTAGTGGAACCAGGATCCAACTCTAGGCTTGGCTCCAACTCCTAAACTCTTTCTACGGCTACAGTGAAACAAAGAGAAACAAGCAAGAGACATTATCCCACCTGGCAGTGGGTAGAGCGGGGGAGAGCCTGGAGCAAATGGCCCTAATTAGGGAGCATTTGTGATAACTGCTATGCATAAGAAAGACACAGCACTCAGGGCCTACCTGAGTCTTAGAAAACCTTTCATCTTGAAAGCTTAGAAACTGGAGCACTCATTTAACAGGTATTTATTGATCACCTGGTATGTGTCAGGCACTGTCCTAACCACTGGATTTTAAGCACTAGCAGTGAGTAACACAGATCAAAACCCCATAGCCAAGTAACGGAATCAACCCAAATACCCATCAGTGATAGACGGGAAGAAGAAAATGTGGCACATATATACCATGTAATGAAAAGGAATGAGGAGCCATCAAAAGGAATGAGATTATGTCCTTTAGGGACATGGATGGAGCTGGAAGCCATTATCCTCAGCAAACTAACGCAGGAACAGAAAACCAAATACCGCATGTTCTCACTTACTGGTGGAAGCTGAACAATGAGAACAAATGGACACAAGGAGGGGACAACACACACTGGGTCCTGTCAGGGGGTGGGGACGGGGGAGGGAGGAGATTAGGAAAAATAGCTAATGCATGTGGGCTTACTAGCTAGGTGATGGGTTGATAGGGGCAGCAGACCACCCTGGCACACGTTTACCTGTGTAACAAAACTGCACGTCCTGCACATGTACTTTTCAGTACCCTGCACATGGAACTTAAACATAAAAATCCTTGCCCTCATGGAGCTTCCTCTAGTGAGGTGTTTTAGTTTCCCAAGGCTGTCATAACAAATTACTACTGACACAAATGTGTCCACTCCCAGTTCTGGAGGACAGAAGTCTGAAATGAAGGTGCCAGCAGAACCAGGCTCCTTCCGAGGCTACAGGGGCAGGTCCTTCCTCACCTTTCCCAGCTCCAGGTGGCTCCTGGTGTTTCTTGGCTTGGGGTAGGATAACCACCTCTGCCTCGGTCTTCACATGGCTTCTTCTGTGTGTCCAAGTCTCCCTCTCCTTTCTCTCAGAAAATTCCCTGGGACACTTTAAATCCAGGAGAATTTCCTCAACGTCCTTAACTCATTACATCTGCGCAGACCCTATCTCCCCATAGGGTCACATTCTGAGGTTCTGATGGGCATGAATTTGGGGGGAACCATCTTTAACCCATGACATGAGGGAAGATGGACAGTGTGAAAATGAGGAAAGAGGGAACATGTCACAGGGTAAACAGGGCTATGAAGAAAAATAAAGCAGGAAAAGGAAATGGGGAGTGCCTGTTGGAGGTGGGGGGGTGCTAAATTTAAACAGGGGGCCCTGAAAGGTCTCAATGAGAAGTGGCCTCTGAGCCAAGACGTGAAGGGGTACATTCAGTTTTGGGGCTATCCCCCTTCATAGGCTATTGCACTATTGAGTGAGACAGAAGAACCTTCCTCCATTCCTTCCAATCTGGGATGTGCTCTTGTGTAGATCTTAAGCTTGAAGCCTGTGTGGTGACACTTCTTTATGGTCCAGTGCAGCTCTAATGACAGCAATAATGACAATAATGGGATTGAGGATGGCACCTCCTTCTCTTGTCAGGGCCCCATTGTGTAGAAGCAAGTAGGACAACTATCCGTGGGGTGGAAGCGGTGGGCAGTGGAGAGGAGTATGTTCTTTGGGCCTCGGGGAATTACTGAATTACTGGGGCATAGGCTGAATCCATGCATCTGGGTTACTGCGAATGCTGGAAGGGATTTGGGGGGCTTTCTAACACTAGAAGGGCTCTGGGAGTCAACCTGTCTCCTGTGGGTTCTCCACCTCCTTTTTCCACTGTGAGAGGAGCTATGAGTTCTACTTATTTCAAAGCAGAAGGTGAAGAGGGGGTAACAGTGTGAAGGGCACCTCTCCACCTTGGTGTCCCAGATAGTTGGCAATGCTTGGCACTGAGAGACTGTTCACGTGCTTAGAAGCCAGGGTTAGTTTTTCGTTTGGTGGAGTTGGTGATTGAGGTTGTCGGACCTCAGCCTCCACACTACTTACCTGCACCATCTCTTTAATGGTTTAATGGATGCTCTCTGACTCCCAACAAGCACCACTAAGAACATCCCTTTTAGTAAATATATGTTGTAATGGAATAGATCTTGTCTGAAATGACCTTATCTCAGGCAGCATGCGCTTTCATAAGAATGTATTGATTGGCCTTTAAATATTCCTCAAATGTTTCACTTGTCTTTGTAACCCAGTATTTGTCCTGTTCCCAGCATCTCCTCCGTATCCAAATATAATGTTCAGATCTTCACTCGAAGCCTTCCTGTGAGTCTTTTGGTTTTGTTTTGTTTTGTTTTGCTTTTGTAACTTTTTAAACATTTGAATGCGTTTATTCTGCTATCTAGAGGGTGCAGTTTCTGATAGGCCAAATGTGGGATTTGACGTTGCTTTCAGGAGGATCGGGTTTTAATATCATTGCCATCTGTTTAGTAGTGGGGAAACCGAGGCCCACAGAGGCTAAGAAATGTGTCCCCAGTTACACAGGGAGTATATGAGAGTGCAGCTTTGAACCTGGGCCTTTCTGACCCAAGAGGCATCGGTATTTTCCCGTTTCCATGTTGCTATTTTTTTTAAATGGCTCTCCTAAATTATCAGCTCAAGGTTTGCATTTGGAAATATAAAATACCAACTTTTAGTACACTCATCATCCACAAAAGAATCCCATGGGACTAAGGCCACAAAACCCTTTTGTGTGAGTGTTTCAGTCTGCAAATGTGTTTTATGTGTGCTAAATAGCTCAGTTTCAAGACAAAGGCTGGTTTTCCACCATGCCAGTGAACAAGCCAATCTAGTGAACAAAAATCAATGAAACGATTTCTGCCGGTATCACTGAAACATAGACCAGAATTTAGTCATTTTAAAATGTCCTTCTTAATCCAATTCAGCCACCTTTTGTTGAATTGCAGTCACGGGCCAGGTCCTGTACCAGGCCCCGGGGGAAACAAAGATGAATGAGGGTCTGCCCTGGAGAAGCTCACAGGTGAGTGTGGGAATAATTTCAGTACACCTTGCAAAATGCTGTAATAGCTGGTATTAAAGGCATGAAAGGACTCCAGAGAACGCTTTCACATTTGGGAGGAAAGAGAGTTGTGATTAAGAATCTTCTAAGAAGCCTCAAACTGTGACTGCCTCTTTATGTAGAAAGGGCATGTTGGGTATTGAGCTGTGTGTGAGCAGTGCCAAAAGTCCTCTGGTCAGCTTCATTGCCCAGATCCCTTTCCCATCACCACCATTTGTCTTTGGCTTATGTCATTCAAGTTTTTGCCCAAATTCTCTGTTCCATTTGCCCATATAATAATAACAACTAACATTTATTGAGACATTATTGTAAACTCTTAGAACAGATGTACATTTTTCTCCCAGCTTCATCAGGTGAAAACTATTATTTGCATTTCTGCAAATGGAGAGCCTGCGACACAGAGAGGGCGTGTGGCTTGCTTGAGGTCACTGGCTTGCAAACGGTACAACCACTATCCGCCTTCCTTCACTAAGTTCTAGCCAAGCTGGTCTATTTCATCAGTTCCTTGCAGAGACCATGTTTTAAGTGCACTCAGAAACTTTGCACATGCTGTTCCTTCTGCCTAGAATGCTCTTTCCACTATTTTTTGGCATTTGTGTGTGAGACAGAGCCTTGCTCCATCACTCAGGCTGGAATGTAGCCACATGATCTCAGCTCAGTGCAAGCTCTGCCTCTGATTCAAGCAATTCTCATGCCTCAGCCTCCCGAGTAGCTGGGATTACAGGCATGCACCACCTTGCCTAGCTAACTTTTTGTATTTTTATTACAGACACGGTTTCACCAGGTCGGCCAGGATGGTCTTTGAGCTACTGGCCTCAAGTGATCTGGCCTCCCAAAGTGCTGGGATTACAGGCATGAGCCACCAGTACCGGGCCTCTTCCCACTACTCTTGACCTGACTACATGGTTCTCACCCTTGAATGCTGAGCTGAAATGCCATCTTTCTTGACTAGCCTGTCTAAAGCAGGTTCCTTTCTACTATATCTTTGGTTTCTGCAGAAGACATACCTCAATTTGAAATTATTTTAAATGATTATCTATTTATTTGGTTTTTCTCTTTGTGCCTCTCTGGACTGTAAGTCAATAAGAAAAGAAACTTAACTGGCTTATCTATTGAAGTGTCCACAGTGCCAGGGGAGTGTTTGTCATCTGGTGGGCTCTCTGTTAACATTTCTAGAATGAATGCTAGGTGTGGTCCTAGGCCATGAGGGTGCCAAAGTGGCACCTTTTCCTTTGGGGGATATACAGTCTAATTGGAGAGACAGGCCATCAGCAACTAATGCAGTATGGTGTATAGATTAGGAGCATGTGTAAATGTCATGGGGACACAGAGGAGGGAGTGACTGCTTTGCCTGGAGTCTGAGCAAACATCATAGAGGAGGATGCTAGAAAAGCCCTTGAACAAGGAATGTGATTTCACCAAGTGTGTCAGGCCCTGGGGCATCCAGGGCAGTGAGAACAGCACACACTCAGGAGGGCCTGGCATGTTTGCCCTGCAGGTGTTTATCAGATGCCTGCTCTTCATGAGGCACTGTGGAATAGATATCAGGGATGTGTACATTTTAGGAGCCTGCAGTCTAGGTACAGAGACTGACTCATCAACCAAACTTACCTAGGCATGAGTTTGGAGAGAAAGGCAGGGGCTAGATCACAGTGTCAGAGTCAGAGATGAGCATGGAGTCATGTTGCAGGCTCCAGGTGATGAAAGGCATGTAGACAGGAGAGTCTGGTATGAGAGAAAGGCTATCATGAGAGATTCTTAAGCAGGGAGTGACATCATCAGCTCTGTGCATAAGAGTAACCCACATGTTGGTGTGGAGGTTGACAAGAAGTCAACGGGAAGTGGGAATGGGGAGACCTAATTTGGCTGTTGCAGGAACCCAGGTGAGAGATGAGGGGTAAGCACGGGTTGTAGAGAATGCTTAGAATTAATAGGCCATGTGAATCTGCATTCATCTTAAAATAAAAAGCTTACTTTATCAGTCTAAAAAAAAAAGAATTAATAGGCCATGATCAGTTGTGTACAAAAGTTACCCAAATTAGCCAAAATAGGCACAAAGCTTTCGAATTTGATCCACCATGTAGATTATTACTCATTAAACAAGGCCAGGTAGTGGTTCCCAATGTGTATGACTAGAATTTCTCATCCCTCAGAACATCCTTCAACAAAAAAGCTGGAAGACGGTACATCATTCATTTTTGTCTGGGGAAGTTGCAAAGCACAGTGGCATCTTCAAAGCTCTGAGAAGTCCTGCAGCAGAGAGACTTGTTTAATTTGATTTAACCAGTGTTTCTCAAGCTTCTTGGCAATAGAACTCTACTTTAATATTAACACCCAGAACAATTCCAGGAACATAATTTGAAAAATGCTGAGAAATGGAGTAAAACTTATATTTTCCTATATGGCCATGTCTTGGGAGAATCTGCTTACGATGATGTTGGCATTTGTGATGTCACTACCCTGAAAGCCTTTAAAATTTTTGAGCAATTTGGTGTAGTAGTAAAAGATAGATGCCAGTGCCAGACACCATGCTGTCTGACCTATCTGCACCTCCGTTTCTCAACCACTGTAGTGGAGGTGGTAACAATAACACCTGCTTCATGGGCTGGTTGTGAGGATTACTAGTTGTTGGAAATATGTTGGAAATAGATGCTTGGTGCTGCAAAGGAAATTAGCACTGAGACAAAAGATCTTTCAGCAATGCAAGTTTTACTTCCTGGACCACAGAAAGGGTACTTCTGGTAGGCATCGTGCCACAAAAGTGCAAAGAACAAAGGAATACACACACATTTATTTCTTACGCATTTGGGGTTGTCCTTAATGCTGTGTCTGATAGCTGTTGGCTGGAGCCAGATCTCACAATCTAAACTAAAACCCAATTGGCTAACAACTTAAAACTTTTCTAAAAAGGTAAAAACAATGGAGAGCTGTCACATGCCTGTGAGCAGGTCCAGCACAGATATCTTGGTTAAAGTACAAGGACATAGAGTGTACTACATGCCTATAAGCATGGCATGTCTAAGAGTGACATAGGATAGGGCTTAACAAAGCTATTAGCACACTTATTCTTTAACAAGAAAGGAAACTTTAAAAATGAACTTCTCTACTTCCCACACTAATTTCCAGAAATCCCCAGAAAAAGTGCCTGGCCTATGGGGACTAGGAAGGTGCTATGGTTTGAAAATGTCACCTGAAAAGCATGTGTTGGGAATTTAATCCCCAGTGGAACTCTGTTGAAAGGTGGGACCTAATGAGGGGTGTTTGTGTTGTGAAGATTCTGCCTTTGTGAATGGAATAATGCCAATTATAGAAGAACTTCAGGCTGCAAATTCAGTCTCTTTCTCTCGCTTATGGACATGTGCCCTCTCTTGCTTTCTCACCTCCCACCATGGTGGAATATGCAGCAATAAGGCCCTTGCCAGATGCAGGCCCCTCAACCTTGGAGTCTCCAACCTCCAGAACTGTAAAAAATAAATGTATTTTCTTTATAAATTACCCAGTCTGTGGTATTCTATTATAGCAACACAAAACAGACTAAGACAGATGGGCTTAGCCATTATTAGCTATTCTGAGAGGCAATATAGGTAGCTGATGAGACCACAGGCTTTGAGGCTACACTGCCTGACTTAGTATGTCAGCTCCTCTACTTACTATCTCTGTGACCTTAGGAAAGCAATATGGAACCATCTATGCCTCAGTTTTCCACATCTGTGAAGCAGGGACCATTATTGTAGCTACTTCGAAGTTTGTTGTGAATAATAAATCAGTCAAATCATGGGAAAAGACATTGCCTGGCATGTTAGATATTATTGCTTTAAAAAAAAATCTTCTAAATTATCTCCGTTATTAGCATATTTTATCATGTAGATTGACTTTCAGCTCCAGTGATGAAGATCCAGTTTTTCAGGTTTTCCAGCATGTTATTTTGGTCTTGTGTTTTGGCATTCCTCTCTTAAAGATTCTGGAGGACTTTCATGTGGAGTTCAGGTGTTACAGGTTTCCTATTCTCTTCTATTCAGTAGACTTTGGTTCCTTCATCTCTTGGACTGGCAACTGTAATGAACATGTCCTGATTCTGGAGACCACCTGGCCCCTCCACTGGGCTCTGTGCCTTTCCTAAAAAATGCAGACATCTGTTTCAGATCACTTAGCAAAAGACTTTGACATGCTCTTATAGCAAAGCCCTCCCCCTGCATGGATGTTGTCTCCTGCTTCCTGGGAGAGAGAGAAGCTGGATTGTTTCCTTGTTAAAAGCTTTCTGATATTATATCAATGTAAAATATTTGGAATAGTTCACACTAACCCCCATATTCAGGCCCCTTACCTGATATGTAGTTATCAGATTACTTCAGGGACTGTGTGCTCTTGGTGAACAATTAGATTAGAGGATGCTGATGAAATTTGAGTGACAAGAAGTAGCATTTACATTTCTGAGTTCAGAGTTTCTATTTCAAGGTTGAGTAAGTGGTAAATTTTTACTGTAAGATTCTAGCCTAATAGAGTCAGCTTCTCAAGGTTCCCCGGCCCAGCCCATGGGTATTTCACCTGCTTGGAAACTTCAGCTCCTTTTCAGAGGTGGGCCTCCCTGTTTTTTATGTTGGCATGAAAACAATTAATAATTTATTGTTTTAAATTATTAATTTAAATTATTAATGTTTAATTAATAATTTTTTAAATGGGCCATGCCCATTTAAAAAAATAGAAATACTGTATAAATACAATACAGTAATAATAAATTTAAAGGGCTGATATCCAAAATTTACAAAGAACTAAAACAGATTTGCAAGAAAAAAACTAACAAGCCCATTCAAAAGTGGGCAAAGGATATGAACAGACACTTTACAAAAGAAGACATACGTGAGGCCAACAAACATATGAAAAAATGCTCATCATCACTGGTCATCAGAGAAATGCAAATCAAAACTACATTGAGATACCATCTCACGCCAGTTAGAATGGCGATCATTAAAAAATCTGGAGACAACAGATGCTGGAGAGGACGTGGAGAAATAGGAACACTTTTACACTGTTGGTGGGAGTGTAAATTAGTTCAACCATTGTGGAAGACAGTGTGGAGATTCCTCAACGACATAAAAATAGAAATTCCATTTGACCCAGCAATCCCATTACTGGGTATATATCCAAAGGATTACAAATCGTTCTCCTATAAGGACACGTGCACACGAATGTTCATTGCAGCACTGTTTACAATAGCAAAGACCTGGAACCAACCCAAATGCCCATCGACGATAGACTGGATAGGGAAAATGTGGCACATATACACCATGGAATATTATGCAGCCAACAAAAACGATGAGTTAGGGTCCTTTGTAGGGACATGGATGAACCTGGAAACCATCATTCTCAGCAAACTGACAGGAGAGCAGAAGATCAAACACCGCATGTTCTCACTCATAGGCGGGTGTTGAACAATGAGAACACATGGACACAGGGAGGGGAGCACTACCTGTGGTTCGTTTGGGGGGAATAGGGGAGGGAGGGGTGGGGGTGGGAAGCTGGGGAGAGATAGCAAGGGGAGAAATGCCAGATGTAGGTGATGGGGAGGAAGGCAGCAAATCACACTGCCATGTGTGTTCCTATGCAACAATTTTGCATGTTCTTCACATGTACCCCAAAACCTAAAATGCAATAAAATAAATAAAGGGAAAAAAAAAGAATAAACTTCTTGCTTCAATCTCAAAAAAAAAAAAATAAATTTAAAAGTCGATCCAGCTGGGCATTGTTCCCAGACTACCAGCTGAGCAGAAACACAAATAAGTAAAGAGGAAAACTGCTATATAGTGCAAATGGCTGCAATCTCATTGTTTTCTGCTATTCTTTACTGCAAATATATAGTAGTAAAGTTACATTATGGATAAGTAGGTTTTGTGGGCTAACCTGGAAACCTGATCACTGTTTATAACATTATTTCTATGGGAAGGAATGCATTTTATATTAGAAACAGATGGTTTGCAAGAAAATTTTTTGGGGAGTGGAATAGATTTCTAAGTCCAGGGTCACCTGGAATTTTAACCTCTGGCAACTTGCGTGGTTGTGTTGTAGAGGAAAATTCAAGACCTCTCAGAATCCCCACTTCTGTGTTTTCCCCAAATCTTTGCTACCCTATTCATCCTACAGTCTCTGCCTTACCTTCTTTTTTCTCTGTTCCTGGGGTCCCCATGCCTGTGTCCTCATCCTGTCCCAGCCCCACCCTCCAACCACTGGTAGAGGTTCCGGGAAGCCAGGAGGAACTACGAATGTCCTTTATTAAGTGTTGGTTAGGATCTACAGGAAGGCATGCAGCCAGGTGATCAAGTTTGTGGGCTCTGAAATCAGACTTCTGCCACATAGTGGCTGTGTGGCCTTGGTATGTTACTGTGCTTCTCTGAGCTTCTGTTTCATCCGAGGGAGAAGAGGGAAGTTGTTGTGAGAACTAACTAAACACTCCCAACAGAGCCTGGCAGAGAGTAATGTTCCTTCCATGCCAGTGTGTGGTGAGGTGATTATTCAGGGATATTATGCGTTACACATACTTCTATTGAACCCAGGAAGCAAACCCACTGTATAGAAAGACTTTCTGAGTTTCAAACAGTGAACTTAGAAACAAGTATCTGGGACCTTCTTGTTTATGACTTGGGGCAGGAGTAGGGTTGGAACCTTTTTTAAAAATCTGTTAGGGGTAAGGGAGGGGGCGGTCATGTACGTACATAGTTGAACAGCAATATGAAACTCTAGTATTATCTTGAATACATTAAGCTCTAAGGCAGATTTTATAGCAAACTAACAAGAACAGCCTTCTTAAATAGTTTCATTGACTGAATTGTTGCTACATACAGTGTTTTTCACATAAGGGAAGTCTTAAAATTATCTTTTTGGTTTGGGAGATTTTTTTTTCTTCAGGCAGTCTTTTCTTTGCATTTGGGCAAGTTCTGTTTTTTAATTTGCAAGTAGTCGTGTGTCTGCCTGCTGCAGGCCTTAGCATGCAAGCATTAGCTCTAACTGGAAACAAGGACGAGAACAATAAAATACTGACTGGGAGTCTGAGGACTTTGGGATAGATCCTCCATAGACGATGGAGAAAAAGTAATATTAAGTCAAGAAAGCAAACATATCTCTACCAGTTTCTCCAGAATTCTTATCCAAATCCAATTTTCCTCCTATTCTTGGCCTGAAGAAATTGAAATGAAGCCATATTAAGAAATCAGCCTATCTGAGAGTGTAACACTCAAGAATCAGCCTCACTAAGAGTCCTGTGTGACAATGAGGTTTTAATTTAATTACGGCCGTGGCTCAAGTGTTTATGCACTTGACCATTACTCTTGTTGATACGCAGGAATTAGAGTGACAGCTTTCAAAGGGAATTATTTCAGAGTAACTAGCTTTGTTTACTAAAACATGGGAGCTATAAGATCTACTCTGTAAGAAATGTGAATGTATGAGTAATAAGCTGTCACGATTTTATAATCTGCAATATTTGAGAAGTAATAAGATACTATTGTTGGCTAGCCATCTGGTCATGCATACTTGGTGTCATAATTTGCTTTTTATTTTTTCATTTTTTATTTTTACTGGTAAGAGGCAAGGAATAGGAGTTCAGAGGTGGTGGACTTTTTTTTTTAAATAAAAACAAGGAATTTATGTTTAGTTGCTTAATATGGTTAGATTTTGTTTTTACCTTATGCAGAATTAAAACAACTGAAAGTTTCATTATATATTTTCTTTTCTCTCTTTTTTTTTCAAAAAATAAAATGAAAACCTCACCCCCTAATTTGGTCCCCAGATTGAAACTTTTAGCTTAATTTAAAAAGTAGTCTCTTTGGAATAAGGAGTCAGACATGAATCAAAACTCCAGAAAGAAAAATCAGCAATGGAAAAGACCTATAGAGATTTCATACTTCATCCTTTCATTCAAAAATATTTATTGAAACCGTAGTATTTGCATATCATACTACCAGACACTGAAGTATTTGCTAAAGAAATATTAAAGACCTTCTTCCTTCTTTGAGGAGCTTAGAGCTTACTTGGGGAGAACTGAGATAGACTTATGAAACAGTTAAGCTGTAATTCAAGGCAGCATATGATTAAATACCAAAATATGTGATTCCAACAAGAAATGCTATAGGAGTTCAGAAAAGGCAGCGATAACTCAGTGGCACTACTGTTTTCTGCCTACAAATTGGCAAATTATAGCACTATTTGTATGAAATATTTTACACTTTTTTTTGGCAGTCTTAGGCTTTGACTCCCAGGCAGCATTAAGAGCCAATGAAAATATTTGTACTCCAGTATCTTCAGAATTGGCTTATCTTTTTTTTCTTATAGGCAGAGGAAGTGCCTTACACACGCCAGAGTGCCCATGAGAGGCAGGGAGTTTTTGACAGTCATGATCTATTTCAGATACAAAAGAAAGAACCAGCTTCGTCATTCTCTGTTTTTCAATCCAGCAGTGCTTTTCTCTCTGTTGCAAACTCTCTCTGACATTGGGAGGTTGTTTAATTTGAACTTAATGTCCATGACGGACGAGCTAGCCATCAAGGTCAGATAAATTTATGACTTTAGAGAATTGCTGATGAAAATCCCCATGGTTATAATGCTGGAGAAGAAACTGACACAGATGTAGTGGGAGTTAGGACACAGATGTGCTCATTGGGAGCGGGATTCCCCAAAAGTCAGAAGCCAGTGACATGCTAAAGGTATTGTGCTTGGGGATGACATTTAGTGAAACTCACTGACTTCCTGTTCTGTTTTTGTCATATTCAAATTAACACAGAGATCAAAGATGAAGCCATGAGGTCTAAATTCTTAAGAATTAAAAGAGAAAGAGAGAGAGTCGAGGAAAGAGAAGAAACAAAACCTTCAGGAAGCCAAATACACTAATTGGTCCCATCCATGTCTCATTCCACTCAGATCCCCTTGAGGATTCCCCATAGCTGAATGTGGTCATCATTTGGTTGCTTTTCTTTTTTCTTTTTTTTTTTTTAATAATTAAAGGAGTGAATATTTTATTCTTTAGTGTTTAATTGAATACATAACAAGCCACATAATCAATGATTCATTACTTCACACACAGGAAGGAAAACAGTATCTAGTATTTCTGTTATACAACTAGTTGTGAACAGGAGAACAAAAATCTTTACAGCATTAGATGGTTGAAGAAAGTCTCAAAGTTTGGGCATCTTTTTTCAATATAAAGGGATTTTTTCTTACATTTCTGTGTCATTAGAAAAACCTGATAATCTTATAACAATTTTTTTCTTCTCTTCTTACATTTAGAGAAAATGGCTTAATGATATGTACTTAAAATTTCAGAATCCCAGATAACTCTGTGTGAATCTTACATTGTCTAGCAGATAAGGTTTTCAGATGCCTGGAAAAATTTAAACAATATATAATTTACATCTTCAAAGTTAACATCCATGATGGATGTTTTAATACTTTGTCACTAAATGGTTACTTACGCTGTTTGAGTGGTCACTTAATGCTTTTGAGTGGTCATAAATGGTCATTTGTATTCAATAGCAAAAGAAAAATTTACCTGCCTATAAAGAGCAAAAACAGTTGTATAATAGTTTACATTACCATTAATGTAATACACATACTTCAAAACACATTTAGAATTTTAAAAAACTGGTTTGTAAAAAAATCACAAAATATGTAAGTGACAACAAATCTTGATCAACTAGTCCATCTTCCTACCACACACGGGTCTACTCTAATATAGATATTCTGTTGAATTTCTTCCATCCAAGTTTCAGGGGCCCCAGTAGAGAATCAAGTGTTAATACTTTTAGATTTTTATTGTCCAAAACTATGACAAAGAAACGCTAACTTCAACATAGCTTGTTTCAGGGTATACAAAAACTTATATCAGGTGCTACAGATACTGAAAATAAGAGTATTTTACTTCTTTCTCGAGAGACAGACTTAGGCCATCTAAGAAAATTAATTCCATTTTTAAATGGCTTATAGTAAGGAAAAACAGGAAAAAAAATCCAAACAAAGAACGGACTCTGATGTGTTTACAACAAAAATATTCAGTTTACTATTTTAAAAACTAAATTGAGTAAAATATTGTGATTTAGGCTATAAAAGAAATTCTCACAGAGCTCAACTCCTCCAGTCGATAGTTTTCTTAATGTCTGCATTGCCATTTAGCATTTTACATGTGGGAGTACACAAATGATTTGAATATTGGATCAGAATTTCCCCTAACTTGAAGAGTAAAAAGTTATCCAAGTTTCACCTTACATGGCTTAACTGAAATAATAACTTTCTATGGAAAATTCCAATAAAAATTGGAATATATTATGAGCACTGCTAATTGCTCATTTTGTCTGAGTATTCACAGATTATGCATTTCCTCAGAGAAACAGCAGGCCCCATATATACACACATATATATGGCTCTGGTTTGAAAGAGAAGACAATTTTGTCTAGTATTATAATTTATCACTGTGCTATCAATCAAAAAAACTAAGAAACACAATAAAAACAACATTGAAAGCAAAAAAACTTCAAATCTCACATCTTCAAGGAATATTTTCTACAGCATATCATTTGAAAAATTAGAATGAATACTGTTCATTGTCCACATGTATTAAAAAGCAAACATGTCAATTACTTAGTGCAAACACATAGAACATGGTACCTGCTTTTTTTTTTTCTTTAACCATCATTGTCTACTCATTTTTAAAAATTTTTGTTACTAAAAGTCTAATGTCATTCACTTGTATTTATGACCATCAAATAGTATTTAGGGCAACATATGTAAACGCATGCCTCTGAGTCAGATTCATGCAGTGATAATTATCTGAATAATTTATGACATACTCCAGGTTATTTAAATAGTAACTTTGGAGGGCTTACGCAAATGAACCCCCAATACCTCCATTCAAGTTTATAGGGGATTACAATCCACTTTACAAGCCTCAAAGTTTCATTCTGTGGCCCAAAGTCCATGGAGGTGAAGGGATCTAAAGGTGCTCATGTCAAGTTATTTTACTTGTTTATACTTTCTACCCAATGTAAAATGAATTTTCTTCACAGCCTTTACTTTGGGCTAAAAATAGACAGTTTTCTTGTATTGACTTTAACTTTAGAGGGGACAATCATCCCTGGAAAAAAGAAGTAGATTTACTGTCCCTCACCATTAAGTTCTCAGTCTTTCAAATAATGTAGGGGGTGCTGGGTGTGACAGGGTGGAGTGAATAAGATGCGTATGTACAAGACAGTGGAATAGTTCAACTCAAAGCTCTACAAGATAACATTCGCAAGACTTGAGTGACAGAGACAAAGTTTTAGCAGTTTCTCAAGCCTCTTGGAGTTGAGCAGATTTGAGAAGGGAAATCAGAATTGCCGAGTCTTGCCATCTGTCAGTGGTTTTGATCTGTCCCAAGATGTTCTCAACCATGTGCTTCCTGTTGAACAATCTAACAAAATGCCATACGGGCTAGAGAAATCTCTGTAACATTCACTTTTGGTCAGTGAATAAGTCCTAAATTATTTCAGGCTTCAAACAGATAAATTCTGATGCATGACTTAGTCTGAGACCAAACTCAACATATAACCAAACACAGCTTCCTAGATTTCTGCTTCCATTTGCCTTAAAACTATAGGCTTTGTAAATAAAGTCAACTTTACTTCTCAAAAAATGTTAGTCTAATAAAAGACTTAAAATCTTTCTATTTCCCAACTAAAAAAAATTAGTGGATTAAAAATACAAGTACCTTGATTTTAAGTAGACAGTAAATCAACATATGATTAGTAATACAATACTCAAGAAAAAACGTATACAGCAAACTCAGTTTTACAATTATGCATTTTTTCCTAACCCAATTTCTCCATAGATATGGTTATAAGAAACTCATCAAAAACATGTTGCTTTAGTATTTATACCAGCTGATGCAAGTTACTGAGGTAAATATAGGAAATGTTATAGCATTAGTAAATGAATTAAAAAACTAAATGATTCGTGTAAAATGTTTATATATGGTATATACAGTTTGGATCACATAAGTCTAAGAATAAAACTGTTCCAATTTGTAACACCTATATGGACATAGTAAGATAGAGTACGAGATTCATTTTTAAAAACAAGGAAAAATAGCACTAATTTAAACACTGAAAACAGCTCTTACAAAATCCTTAAAAACGTACATTAGAGAAAGATGCTGAAAACAAAACAAAATAGGCTTCTCTGTCATCACAGAATATCCAAAGGACACCTCACAGCATGAAGCATAACGAGGTTTACTTCCCTTCCATTCACTTACAGTGTACATAGGATATGCACTGGGAATTTATTCCATGTAAGAGTAAAGGCATAAGGCAACCAGGTCTCCTTCCATTTCTGTTGCATTTACCTAAAATGCCATTTTATTGCTCAGCTCACTTTTAAGTACTTATTTGCCTTCATTTAAAAATATTCCATTTTACAGCTATGCAGCCCTTGGTGTTGGAGTTCTCTGCAGCTCTGTCATTTGAAAAGATTCCGCTTAACTTCAAACAAACTGTATGAAAGGCATTTTTGGGTTTTCAGGTTTGTCCACAAGTCAATGTTTGCTGAGCTTGGAGGAAACAATGACTTTTAATAAGTGATCTTAGGTCTAAGTAACCAAAATGAAACTTCTTTTGCTCAAGTAAACATTTTAAAATCAAGATTTATAATCAATAAGAAAATAAAAGTTCAAAAACTAAAACCCTACTGGGTAAGTCTTTGGTTAGATTATATATAAGCATTAACAACTCTAAGTTTAGGACTCAAAACAGTAAGTTTGATAAACTGCCAGTTAAGAGTAGGTCTGTTATTAATCTTTATAAAATGTTTGGCATGTTTGCATTTACTATATGATATTTTTTAAATGTGCACATAATCAAACAGATGGTACAAACTTCCAACTTTCAAATCATAAATGACTATGTCTGCTTCTCCCTTCCCTCCCTTCCCACCCTTCCTACCCGTATTTCCCCCCTCCCCACCCCACCCCATCCGCCAAGTTTTACAGCTAAAGGAAGGTCCTACTGGCGTTCACTGCAAGAATACAGGCTTTCCTAATACCCACGACCTATGTGCACTTGCTGCCCAGCTCCCTACACTGGGCACTTGTCAGGTGACCTCCTACAGCGCTTGGAGACCTGAGCAGCCTTGCACCCTTAATCGGCGGCATCCTGTCTCCCTCTTGCCATTAGCTGCTGCCATGTCAGCCAGTGGAATCAAGGGCTTCTGGCGAGCAGCAGCTTGAAAAGGGCGCCTCTGCAGGCAGGAGGATCACTTTCTGTAAGTTTAAGCCACAGGCGGAGACCTTTTATTCTGTACGAGAAAGGATCCTTTGCTGTGCCAGCGCTAAATTCTTCTACTTTACGTGTAACTTTTCAAAACTTCATTCATTTACAGTTACTGAACTGCTCCACGGGGTCCTAATTTCAGCTTCAGAATCTTCCATCCAGCCTTCTAAAACTCTACCTTCAAAAGAGGCCGAAAAGACTGTGTAATGACCTTGTAAAACACTAACCTCAGTGTAACCAATCCTGATCTCTTAAACCCCCAATGAGTCATAAGGGCTTAAGAAGATTTCAAGGAATCTTCCACACGCTGGACACGGTCCAATCAGGTTCTGAACAATTCAATCATTCCCAGGTACTTGGCGACTCTGTGGCCACACTGCCCCACCAGATCCAGACCATCTGGGGGATGGGTAGTTTGAGGCCGGGAGTAGAAGGAAGCAAGGAGTGGGAGGTGGGGGTGCGGTGGGGGTTTCTCTGGGTTCTCTCGTTTCCAAAGCAAACGAAGAAGCCGAGAGGATTTTCGGATACAGGTTCTGAAGTGGAGGGAGGGTGGGCGGTCAGGTATCGACCAGCTACTACTGGAAGGGGAGATTGGAAGTGGGGGGCAACCAGGGGACAGAGTAGGGACAAGAGGATCTGTGATCACCTCTCGGGCAAGAAGAGGAGTGGGCGCTGGAGTCGCAAAGGGTTCTGGGGCGCTCACTCCCTGCAGAAGACGTGCTCAGTGTAGCTGGTCCAGATCTTGTCCTCGCTCTGGTCGGTGCTGCTGGCAAAGGCGCAGGTGCCAGTGGAGCTGCACTGCACCATGTGGAAACCCGACTCGGACAGCTTGTGGGAGGCCTGCTCCAGGAAGTTGAACTTGAGGTAAGAGCGCGAGGTGTAGCGCTCCGGGGGACCGTCAGGGTCCCAGCTTTCACTCAGGGTGTCTCCAGACACCTCCTTGGCCAGCGACGTCTTGCCGCACACGGTGATGCGCGCCATTCTCCGGAACTTGGCGGTGGCCTGCGTCCCGCCCGATGGTGTAGGAGCCGCGGTAGCCGGTGGTGATGTAGCCCGAGCTCCGGCTGCGGTCCAGCGACTGGGACGGCTGAGCAGCGGGCCTGCCGCGCCCCAGACGGACTGCGGCTAGCCAGCTCCAGCGTGGATGACGGCGCTCCGGCAGAGGCGCCTTCCTGCTGCTCGGGTTCCGCGTAGCAGAGCGGCAGTAGCTCGTCACCCAGCGAGCCCTCCTTGTCACCCCGCACTGTGAGGGCGGAGACGGCGGCCCAGGGCCGGGCTGCTGGGTCTCCCCGAGGCCTCGCACGAGCTCCCGAAGCTCGAAGTACTCGGCCTCGCGCTGCAGCCGCTGAGCTCAGGGAAGTAGTCGGGCAGCAGGAGCTGCAAGTCCCGCAGGCAATCCAGGATGTACCAGAAGAGGAGGCCGTCTCGGTCCAGAAAGAAGCGGCCTTTGCTGTACCGGGCCAGCTCCTGCGGCTGCTGCTGCGTGAACATGCGCCAGAGCAGCGAGTGGGGCACCTACACCACCGTGCAGCGCCGGGTCAGGCACACCTGGCCCCCCACGTTCAGCCCCACGATGTCGGGGAAGAGCGGCTGCTCCGCTGAGGATGACAAGGAGGCGCTGCCGCCCCGCCACCGCCCCCGCCGGGTAATCCACGTGTGCTGTCCACCAGAGCCATGACAGAGGTGGCCCGGCCGGGACAATGGCGGGGAGCCGCGCAGCCCTCAGGAGCTGCAGCCACCTGGCCCGGAGCCCCGGAGCTCGGACGCTCGCTCAGCCATGCGCCCCCGCCACCGCCTCCACCTCGGAGAGCCGCGCAGAGCAGAGCAGGGCTAGCTTGCTGCTGTGCGCCCCGTGAGCTCCGAAGTGCTCCGCCCGACTTGCCCGCGCGCTCCAGGCAAATCTGGTTGCTTTTCAATCTTATGATCCATGTGTTTTCAGTTTCTTTTAAAATTCACCATCACTGGTTTACCACCCCTGCATTTTAATCTTCAGCCTTGAGGTGGTGTAGTACTAGAAATATTTTGCTCTTTCCTTGACACTATTCAATGGAATATCTAAGGAGGCCAACACCATTTGGCGATGACGTAGCTGTTGATGTTCTTCTTGCTGGGTTGGTGGCCCATCTGGTGAGGCAAGGGTTCCCAAGTTAGTGTGACCCAAGTTAGAGCTCTGACAACGTTTCCCAAGTTAGAGTAACCAACACATCAAGCAAACCAGTGATCTCACCACTCAGCTTCTGAGCATTTCTTTATCCAAGTACTTGGCCCTGGCCACAGCTTAGGACTGATCTGGGTCATCTGACTTGGGAAAATGGCCCTAGAAAAATGTCCCGTGCATATCTTTTGATATAATTTGGTATCTGTCTAAATAAATATTATGTAGCAAATGGTTATGGAATGTCTTATCAAACTCTTAGGCAGATTCTGCCCTTGAAATTATTTCTATTTAATTATTGTACTGCAAAGCACAAAATAGTAGCTTTTTTTTTTTTTAACAAAATCAAGTCACACAATAGATTGATATTCTGGGAATAAATAGCAAACCTAAAATTTATACAATATGTGAACTGAGCTGTTCTTTGCTAGGTTTTTCTAAAAGGCAGCTCCTTATTTCAGAATCCATGAGAGGATGTGTTTTGGATATATTTGGCTGTGTCAGCTTGAGAGTTGGCTCAGGAGTCAAAGTTCAACGTGTTGTCTACACTTGTTCTCTGCTCCTAGACATGATGGAAAAAATGCTCTGCTGATTTCTTGTTGCTTTTCATGGTTTTAGCATCATGTTCCTATTCTCACTCAAATCAATAATCCACTGTACAAGGCCTGCTATTCTGTACTGAAGCCAGGTGGAAGAAAGTTTTAACTAATGCATGTGTGGGGTCGCTGTTTTGTTGCCTTGTTTTTTTTAGGTGTACCTTTCAAGGAGATTGTGTACATTCAGGGAACTTAGAAAACTGGCTGGATATTTTGTCTGGAGCAAAAATATGTCCTAGAGTTCAGCTAATTTGAAGCAGTAGAGATAAGGTAAGAGGAAAATTTTTAATTTGTCCTCATTGTATTGTCTCATTTTGCACAGCGGATGCTAACTTTCTTCTGGGTGTAAAACACCTCTCAGCAATCAGGCATGCTTAGTGATAGCACTCCATTCATTTAGTTAGCAAATATTGAGTGCCGACCAGATGCTATCCACTCTGCAGGGTGCTGGGGCTCTAGTAGTAACCAAGCCACATCATCGGCCTACTCTCATGTAGTTTGTCATCCTGTGGAGCTAAAGATGACTCTCATTGGTTGAACCAGAAGAAAAGCTGGACTTCTAATGTCCCAGAAATACATAATGCTTTTGATAATAGAGAAAAAAGAAGTTCAGATTCACCGTCAACAAGATTCCTTAAATGTGGCTTAAGTGCAGAACTTTGTTTAGTTTCATGGTCCCTTATCCTAATGTGTTCAGGTTTCTCCAGTAACCATCTTATGAACATGGCTTCAAACAGTCTTGGTAGAGATGGAGAGAAAACATCCACACCGGCAGTGACTGTGGCAAGTGAGGTCCCTTGGAAAGCCCGTGGGCTCTTGTTATGGCAGCACCAAGCTTGACAACACATCAGCACTGTCATTGGATGAGAGAGGGACCAGGAGCATATTTAAGCATTTTCAAAGCACATGCCAACCATGCCCTTCGGGAGAAGGGAATTCCTGCCTTGAAGCCTCAGTGGTGCTATAAGGAGACATTTTCTCCCTAATCATGGCTCTTGTGTTATGAATAATTGTACAGCAGCCAGTTGACCTGTCTGTTGAGCATGCTGTGTTCTGTTTGAATGCCACATTAACAAGGAAATGGGCCACTTTCTCTTTTCCCTTACACTTTGCCATTTCAAAGAAATAGCAAGAAGTTGACCACTTTCAATGATTTAACATTTAATAAAGGAGAGCCAAAGTATTTAATGAGTGATAAATAATAAAAAGAATTAAGCTTTCAAGTCATAACTGACCAGAACTAACAGATTTAAAGTTATTTGGCTATTGTGACTTTCTGTTGTCTTCCTGGAGAAAAAAAAATAAAGAACTTTGATACTAACTTCCACCAGCCCTGAGTCAGAGTGAAGAGATTTGGTGGAAAAGATGCTTGGGCACCTAAACATATGTATATCCAAATTCTAATTTCTGTCATCAGTCTGAAAAATAGCCAACTTTGGTGCTAATAAAGAATAGTAAAAATTATAGTACCTTAATCTTTGAATATGCCTGGACTCTGATACATGGTTAAGATTTTGGATTTTCTTATATCATTTAAAAACACTTAAGTGTAATACTTCAGCTAAATGTAGTGGGAGGAAGTAGGTTGTTCGTTAAATAAAAAGTTATGCTTATACAACTTCCTTAGCTAGCTAGGGGCTCACTATGACAAAGTAATCACTGTTTACATCTAGTCTGGAACATTTCAAAAGCTGCTTACCACCCAAACAACCACTGCTGCTTTCTTCCTTGCCCCCAGTCCCACTGTGGTTTACCCTAATCTTCTCAGAGACTCCCTACAGAGCCCCTGCCTCACTCCCTCCAGCTCACCACTAACTCTCAAGGTAAAGAAGATAAGGAGTTCATAATTTGGTTAAAGTTATTCTTTGAAACCAACTTCGGACTGATTATCTTAATAGTGTTGATAAGCCATCTGATTCTATCTCTTGATCATATTGTTTCCAAATATTTCCTACCCTTATGGCCACCTTTGGCTTATCTGAAAGTCTCAGGTCTTTGCTTAAATAAACCTGACCTTGACCTATGGAGAAAGCAGTCTAGGGTGTACCCCGTTCCAGCTATTGGCTCTATTCAAGGGGTATTTGCTACCTGCCTGTCGTGTGCCTAGTAACATTCTAGTCACTCTGTAGGCAGAGAAAGCCCTCTATATAATAGAGAACCTCTGTTCACAAGAAGCTTTGCTTCTTTCCACAAAACAATTAAAAGATAGTACATCGTCATCTCACTATGGGATCAGCATTAAAAAGAAATAATTAGAGCAATCCCAGTTGTCCTGGAGGGATTTCTGTGAGGTTTTGTTGAGTAAAAACAGCAAGATGCATACAAGTGTTCCTAGCATAATCTTATATTGATCAAAAAAATGTCCCTGTATATGTTTATGTATAAATGTCTCTATATGATTATTTGAGCATGGGCAAAAATATGGAAGAATTCATTCAAGGTTGTAAACGTGGGCTCACTTGGTGGAATGACTGATGTGGTGGAGAAGGAAAGCAGACATATGTAATAAAAATAGAAAGGACACAGAAATAAAATTATTTCTTTTTTTTCTTTTTTTTTTTTTT
>NW_016108039.1:200108-211750 GCF_001604975.1 Cebus imitator | reverse complement strand
TAACTTCATGAATAAAAGGTCTTATTCATAAAAACAACGAACTACTCAGCTATAAACTTAAAGAGCAAGGTACATATCATGCTTTAAAACCATTCATACTAAGAGATGTGTGTTGGAGACAGCTACCAAAGAGAGTGATTCTTGCTTTGAACAACTTAACAAACCATCCTTTGTAATAGTAGTTAGACAGCAGAACAGTGGTGTATTAAGGCTAGTTTTTTATGTTGTTGTTGTTTATTTGGTTTTTTTTTTGAGACAGAGTCTTGCTCTGTTGCCAGGTGCCAGGCACCAGGCTGGAGTGCAGTGGTGCAATCTGGGCTCACTGCAACCTCCACCTCCCGGGTTTGAGCAATTCTGCCTCAGCCTCCTGAGTAGCTGGGATTACAGGCGCCAGCCACCACACCCAGCTAATTTTTATATTCTTTAGTAGAGATGGGGTTTCACCATGTTGGCCAGGATGGTTTCAATCTCTTGACCTCGTGATCCGCCTGCCTTGGCCTCCCAAATTGCTAGGATTACAGGCGTGAACCATGGTGGCCAGCCTATTTTTTTTTGGGGGGGGGACAAAGTTTCACTCCTGTTGCCCAGGCTGGAGTGCAATGGCGCTATCTTAGCTCACTGCAACCTCTGTCTCCTGGGTTCAAGCAGTTCTTCTGCCTCAGCCTCCTGAGTTACTGGGATTACAGGCACACGCCACCATGCCCATCTAATTTTTTATATTTTAAGTAGAGACGGGGTTTTACCATATTGGCCAGGCTGGTCTCAAATACCTGACCTTCAGATGATCCACCTGCCTGCGTCTTCCAAAGTGCTGGGATTATAGGCGTGAGCCACTGTGCCCAGTCTTAAGGCTATTTATAAGTAATCATAGCAAACCTTATCAATTAAAAACATAAGCATAAATAAAAATAGAAATTAAAATACACAAAGTATTTTCTTAGACTATGTGGAAAACATCTTGAACATATTCAAGCATGTTCTACATTTCTTGGTGGGAAGATATCATTAAAATGTCACTTCTTCCTCACCTATTTTTCTTGACTTCATGTAATTGCAATGAATTTTGAATAAGTGTTTATTTAAAATTAATATGAAATTCATCTGGAATAACATGAAATGATCAAGAATATCCAAAACATATTTTGAAAAAACAGAAGTTTATTTAGGCAAGACCACTCCCATTAGATTGCAAACATAGATTATAGATAGACAGATAGATAATCAACTGTAATTTATTCCATGATTCTGGTTTTAAAATAGGAATATAGATTCATAGAATATAGTAGAAAGCTCAGAAATAGATGTAAAACAGATGTCATGAAGTAATAGGAAACAAAAATAATTTCATAAAATGTGTGAGATAACCTGGCTTATACTATGGAAATGTAATTTCATATTTTACATTAAATATAAAAACAAAATTTAAACTAAGAAATTGATATGTAAAGATAAGTCACAGAAGTAACAGAAAATGAAATTGAACATAATTTGAAAGTATGATAATTTATTTTACCTCTGAAGCAATATAGTATGTAATAACAGAAGAAAGGTATTCATATATGTGATTTCCTTTTTAAAAAATCTATATGATAAAAAATACAAGTTAACCTGGCTAGGCCTGGTAGCTCATGCCTGTAATCCCAGCATTTCCGGAGGCCAAAGCCTTTGCTCGCTATGTGTTATTTATTATTTATTCAACGTGTATTTTGATTTTATTTTCCTGGCAGCACTATAAGCCAGGACATGCTGAAACTAGAAATCACATCCACTGTCCAGTGATAGAAAGCCCAGTCCAGGGAGATGAGAAGGAGACAGTCCTCATTAGCGTTGAGGACTCAGGGAGAACGAGATGGGCTTGGCAGGGAGGTTTCTACTTGGAACCTGGAGGATGAGCAATGACATCCCCCTCTCCACCTGAAAGTCCATCCTGGGCGTCCACCTCCTGGGAGCAGGAGCGGCGCAGCAGCGCCACCTGGCCGTCCACGCACTTCCTTTTGCAGCTCATGCACAGTCCTCTCCTTCCTAGGCACCTGGGACTTCTTCAGTGGACACCAGCCTGCATCGTTTCCTGTAAAGCAAAAGAAGCGTGAGGTTGCTGGGGGAGGAATGGTGTCATCTCCGCCTTTGGGGTGATCCATGTCACCGTGTTCAGGGGAAGAGCCCGGGCTTACTCCCCATGCAGAGAGGAGGCTCTGGCCATAAAGGGACCTGTGGAGAGGTGAGGACCCGTTCCCTCTACACTGGTGGCCAAGAGCCTCCAGACGGCGGGGAAGGCTTTCCCTCAGCCCTGTCCTGTCAGGTTTTTCCAGGAGTCAAGGAGTAGAACTGTACATTGCCTCTGGTGATGTGCGCTGCATGCACACTTAGAAGTGAGGTCACCCCTGCTGGGGGTCCTGGGGCTGCTGGTTATTCTGGGTGCTCAGTGTCCACAGAGCAGGATGAGGAGGAGGCTTTGTTCCAAACAGTAACCATACTCTCTGAATTATTTTTTTCAGTAGGCTTTGTGTCATAAAATAAAATGTAGGACTCCAAAGGGAGAAAAACTGTCTAAAATTTGTGTCCTTTAATAAAAAATAAACACCCATTAACCACCAGGGATACACATTTGCGGGGCAGACCAAAAGCCCCATCATTTGCTCCAGCTCAGCAATAAATTCTTTCCTCCCCCAAATAAAAACACATCCTGACTTTTAGGGTCATCCTTTCTTTGTTGTATTTTATATTTTTATAATCCCAAATTGTAATTTAGTTTTACCTTTAGAAATGTGCTTTTGTTCTCTTTTATTCTATAGATTCTTCCTCAAAATGTATATTGTGTGGTAGAGTTTCCCACAGTGTGTGTTTTGCTGATTTCTCCCCAAGGCGTAGTTGGATATGTATTTGTATGATCTGTATTGCCTCTAAATCGGTGACTGGCTATGGAGGTTAGCTTAGTTCAGGCTTGATTTCCTTTTCAATTGCTCTTGTTTGGCGGTACTCTACTGTGTTCTTCCATCAAGAGGAAGAACCCAACATTAGTTTTTTTCTTTATTGTGTTGTTATTTGCCATTGCTGTTCAATGGCTAAATCTGTTAATTCCTTATGTGTTGCAAATCAGTTATTATAGCCTCAGTATCTCATTCCTTCCTCATTTATTATCTGAATAATTTCTAAAGTAAGAGACTTACCCTCCTCTGCTGTTTGTTTATGACTAGACATTTGTTTATTGAGAGACTAAGCCAAGCATCTACTCACTTATGACCCAGCAATTGCACTCTTAGTTATAAACCAACAGAAATGCATGTATGTGTGTGCTAAAACATATGAAAATATTCACAGCAGCACGATTTGTAAAATCTGGATATAACACAATTGTCTATCAACAGGAAGTGTGAGCTATTTATAAAGTGCAGCATTTGACAGCCTTGGGAAGGACTAGCCTACGACCACACACACAGATCATGAGCCCCAGGGACGTGATGGTGACCGTGCAATGCCATTCAGCCAGGACCGGCAGAACGAATCTGTGTTAGAAATCAAGAGTGGCTCCTCTGGAGTGGGGGAGGCTGGTTTATGACAGAGTAGGACTCAAAGGTGTTTCCCGGAGGCTGTGATTGATGTGCTTGGATGTGGGTATTGTTTGCCGGAGGGTTCACTTTGTGAAAACCCACTGTGTGCTTGAGCATTGTCCTCTGAGTTCTCCATGCATGTTGTCCTTCACTCAAATATACATTTCCGGTGTTTTGAAGCAATTCTATCTACAATAAGAAGAATCGCTCCTACTGCACATCCTTGCAAATGCTGCAATGAAAAAAAATCAGTGCAATTTTTCCAGGAAATAAATACATATAAAGAGGAGAATTGACAACAAGAGCAGCTTGCTTGGGAGCTGACACCAGAACAGCTTTGGGAATGGATGTCGAGCCAGTAACCAGGAATCAAACTACAGACAAGCCCATGGGAGGTGGAGGATGTGAAGTGATGCCCCAGAGGTGCATGAATGAATGAGTCATGGGCAGTGGCTCTGGGCTTGGCTGGCCAGTCATGAACTTGGGGGAAATAGAGTTTAAAAATTGGGACTTAGAGGAGAGAGGTACGCATAGATCTCTTACTATACACAGAATGTGTGAAGATAGTGGTTGTGTGGATGCCTACTAGAGGGTCTTTTGGGGATGGGGCTCCCTGTGATCAGGTGGGTGAGATGGCTTGATGGATGATGCCACTCAGCCACACTGGGCTTGCTCATGGAGTTCCTGAACAATGTGGCCGTGGTGGCTGGGATGGACACTGCATGGGCACAGCAATTGCATCACCACTTACCAAGGCTGACCTGGCAGCTGCCACTGTTGAGGGCCCAGCCTCCCAAAAGCAGCTGTTACTTTGGATGAAGAATTAAAACAGGAAATGGTAATTCAGAATAAAATAGCATTACCACAGATAAATATGCCACTAAAGATATAGTAGAGGTTTAAATAATTTTGAAACAATGAACAAGATTATGCAAATGGAAAGAACTTACTATCAGTAAAGAAGTTAAAATGGTTTTAAAACTTTATTTCCCTTCAGGCATATCGAAGCTGTTTTGAAGATAAGTTTTACCAAACCTTCAAAGAAGTTTACTGAACTTATACAGAATATCCAAGAGAATAAGGAAACATAGAGAGAGCTAGTAAATTCACTATTGTTTATGCACACATAGCATTGATTCTAAAGTCAGCTAGGGAATACATAAGAGAAAAGCATGATAGGATAGTCACTTCTAAGCAATTAGACATAAAAATACTGAGAAAAACAGTAGTAGACGGTGTACACCAATGAGCTATAAACAAATTAAATATCCTGCCCAGGTTATGTAGCCCAAGAACACAGGAAGATTTTAACTTTACATCTGTAATGCATTTTACCACGTCATTAAAGAATAAAAGACAGAGACAGTCACATTTCACTAGATGCAGGTGAAATCCAACACTCCCTCTCACCTACATGTCTTCAGTTATCTCCACTTTTAAGAACTTGTGATCATTTCTCACTTTGGCAGCACACAGAATAAAACTGAAACAATATACAGAAGTTCAGCATGGTCCCTGCACAAGGGTGACACGCAAGTTCCTGAGGGATTCCATATTTTTAAACCCTCAACAAACTAGGTATTGAAGGAACATACTTCAAAATAATAGTAGCCACC
This sequence comes from Cebus imitator, assembly GCF_001604975.1. Taxonomy (NCBI): domain Eukaryota; kingdom Metazoa; phylum Chordata; class Mammalia; order Primates; family Cebidae; genus Cebus; species Cebus imitator. The sequence continues at coordinate 206,586 of NW_016108039.1, read as the reverse complement.
TATGACAAACCCACAACCAATATCATACTGAATGGGCAAAAGATGGAAGTCTTCCCCTTTAACATCAGCACAAGACAAGGATGCCTTCTCTCACAACTCCTCTTCGACGTAGTATTGGAAGTTCTGGCAGGAGCAATCAGGTCAGAGAAAGGAAGGATATTCAGATAAAAAGAGAGGAAGTCAAATTGTCTTTGCAAATGACATGATTTTGTATCTAGAAAACCCCATTGTCTTGGCAGAAAGGCTTCTTAAGCTGATAAGCAACTTAAGTAAAGTCTCAGGATATAAAATCAATGTGCAAAAGTGACAAGCATTTATATACAGCAACAATACACAAGCAGTGAGTCAAATAATGAATAAACTCCTATTCACAATTGCCACAAACAGAATAAGAGGGCCGGGTGTGGTGGCTCATGCCTGTAATTCCAGCACTTTGGGATGCTGAAGCGGGCAGATCACCTGAGATCTCATTCGAGACCAGCTTGGCTAACTTGGTGAAATCCAGTTTCTCCTAAAAATACAAAAATTAGCCAGGCATGGTGGCTTGCACCTGTAATCCTGGGTACTCAGGAGGCTAAGGCGGAATAATCGATTGAACTTGGGAGATGGAGGTTGCAGTGAGCTGAGATGGTGCCATTTCACTCCAGCTTGGGCAACAAGAGCAAAACACCATGTCAAAACAAACAATCAAACAAACGGAATACAGCCTGGGAATACAGCTAACAAGGGAAATGAAGGACCTCTTCAAGGAGAATGACAAACCGCTGCTCAAGGAAATGGGAGAGGACACAAACAGAGGGTAAAACACTCCATGCTCATGGGTAGGAAGAATCAATATCGTGAAAATGGCTATGCTGCCCAAAGTAATTTATAGATTCAACACTGTTTTCATGAAACTACCATTGACTTTTCTCACAGGATTAGAAGAAACTACTTTAAAATTCATATGGAGCTAAAAAGAGAGCTTGTGTAGCCAAGATGATCCTAAGCAAAGAGAACAAAGCTGGGGACACGGTGCTGCTTGACTTCTAATTGTACTACAAGGCCAGTAACCAAAACAGCAGGGTACTGGTACAAAACCAGACACATAGACCAATGGAACAGAACAGAGAACTCAGAAATAAGACCACACATCTACAACTACGTGATCTTTGACAAACTGACCAAAACAAGCAACCGGGAAAAGATTTCTTATTTAATAAATGGTGCTGGGAGAACTGGCTAGCCATAGGCAAAAGATTGAAACTGGACCCCTTCCTTATACCTTAAACAAAAATTAAGCATGATGAATTAAAGACATAAATGTAAAACACAAAACTATAAAAACCCTAGAAGAAAACCTAGGCAATACCATTCAGGGCATAGGAAAAGTCAACAATTTCATGAAGGAAACGTCCAAAGCAATTGCAACAAAAGCCAAAATTAGCAAATGAGATCTAATTAAACAAAAGGCCTCCTGCACAGCAAAAGAAACTATTATCGGAGTGAACAGACAACCTACAAGGTGGGAGAAAGGTTTTGCAATCTATCCATCTGACAAAGTCTAATATCCAGAATTTTCAAGGTACGTAAGGGTCTGTGTCCTCCGGGAAACCCAGGTTTCTGCTGGAGCTGCGAGGTGCAGGGACATCCTGAGAGGCTGTGGAGGTTTTCCTGATCATGGGCTGAGAATTCCAGGGGTTGTGGTGGAAAGATTTCTGGAGTTGGGAGGGAGGATGATGCAGACAGAATAGGGGTGTGCAGAGCCTTGTGAGGATTCGAGTGCAGAGTATGTGGGGGACCCAGTGTGACTGACACAAACAGGGAGAGGGCGTGATGAGCTCAGTCCTGGTAGGCTTGAGGAAGATGATGGTGCTGAGGCTGTGGGAGACAGGGGAGGAGGAGCAGGGGTGGCTCTCACCTGGGCTCTGTCCATGGCAGTGAGGATGGTGGAGTGGTTGGGTCTCAGTGCTGTGTGGAACTTTCTTGACCACATGATGACAGTATGGCATTCCTGAGACAGAGGACTTCTTAGAGGATTGATTCTTGACCCCAAGGAAAGGAAGTGAGCTCATTCTAGGTCTCAGGTCTACCCCGCTGCCTTCTTCAGGGGGTGCCAATTCTGGGGCCCACATAGACCCCAGCACAGGAGCCCTCTTCTGCTCTGCTGAGGGGACTGAGGCCCAGGGGAGCTGTGCTCAGATTTCATAATGCCAATATATGTCTCCACATCTTGGAGTATTATGTGGATGTGGAGGTGTTTTTCCCAAATAAAAGAAAACTGAGTAAATGGGATCTTAAAAAAAACTGAACAATAGAGAGTAGAAGAAAATGTTTCTACTTTTCAGTTTCCCCAAATGTTGGTCTCAAGGGGCTGGAGAGAGAAGTTGCAGGAAGAACAGAAACTCTGAGAGGGCTGGAGCTCCTGAGAGATGCTCACCTCCACCAGAAAGACATGTGGGAAATGGTTAAGGCAATTTTACGCTACTTTGAAATTCTGTAATATTAGGGAATTACAGCAACTCTCTTCAGTGTAATAATAATATTATTGGAAGATTTTATTTTTTAAGAGATGATCACCAAAGTATTGAGGAATGAACGTCATGCTGTTGGCAGGTGATTGTCAAATGTTTCAGCAAAAATCATGGAAATGTAATTTATTACATACACAAAGGAAATAGTTAGATCTATGGTGACCATTTTATTCTTTCCAACTTTCGGATTCTTTGAAATTTTTAAAATAGTTTGGAGAAAACATTAAAGTGAATACAGTGTAATCACATGAGAAATGTTCACAACGTCATGTTGAATGAAAATTAAACTTCAAGACTAGATGAGGTGGCTCATACCTGATCTTAGAGCTTTGAGAGGCTGAGGTGGGAGGAGCATTTTAGGCCAGGTATTTGAAAGCAGTCTGGGCAACATGATGAGACCCCATCTGTACAACGCACTAAAAAATTAATGAGCCTGGTGGCAGATACCTGTGGTTCTAGCTACTTGGGAAGCTGAGGTGGGGGGATTGTTACAGCCTGGGAGTTCAAGGTTATACTGAGCTGCGATCATACCACTGCAATTTAGCCTCAGTGACACAGCAAGACCATGTTTAAAAATAAAAAAGAGAGAGAAGAAAAAAATATCAGGCCTTTAATGGCATTCAAGAGCATATGCATGAGAATGTGTCAGTTGTGTGTATTTTGTGTGTGGTCGTGTCATTGTGTGGAGAGCATCTGAGTAAGAATGTGTGTCAATACGTGTGACAACATCTTTTTGTCTGTGTGTGTGGGTGTGTGAGTCTATGTGTGCATTCATTCATTCACTCAACAAGTATATTTAAAGTAACAGGCACTATTCAAGGCAAGGGAAATAACAGTGGTGAACAATCAAAATCACTGTCCTTGTCCTCATAAAGAATGTATTCTAGAGGGGAGAAAGATTATAAGCAATTAAAATAAATACATTCGTAGCTGGACATAAATGTACATAATCCCAGCACTTTGGGATGCTGAAGTGGGAGGATCACTTAAGGCCAGAAGTTTGAGATCAGTTTGGGAAACATATCAAGACTCCGTTTGTACCAAAAGTAAATACAAAACTAGCTGAGTGTGATGGCACACACCTGTAGTCCCAGCTGCTTGGGAGGCTGAGGTGGGAGGATCACTTGAGCCCATGAGTTTGAGGCTACAGTGAGCCAAGATTGCACCACAGCATTCCAGCCTGGGTAACAGCACAACCCTGTCTCTCAAAATAAATAAGTAAAGAATCCTTAAACGTTAGTAAAACGGTTGTGAACAAAAACAAAGCAGGGTGGGGTGGGGGGGAATGGGAGATGCCACACAAAGTGGGCAGTGCAAGGACAGGCTCTTGTGGGAATGAGGAGAATGTGGGGGGTGGGAGAAGGGAGCCCTGTAGATGAGTTTCCAAGCAGAGGAGCGGCTGTGCCCAGGCTCTGAGGTGCAGAACCCTGGGGTGCTGGATAAACCATGCCGGGGAGGGCCCCAGCCTGGCCCCACTGCACAGCCACACCTGGGTAAACTGAGTGGTCACTGGAGAGGGCCTTGCCCACGAGAGGGACTTTTCACCATGTTCTCCTCCCTCCCCAGACCTCAGGTCCTCTGCCAGAAACGAGCACGTGATCGCGCCTCAGGCGTCCTTCCCGGGAAGAAGTAGCGCACGTGTCACTGCTGCTACAGGAAGGAGGAGCAGAAGAAAACGTTTCTTCTGTCCGGTTTTCTGGAGGGTCGTCCCGGAGGGCTGGAGAGGGATGAGGAGACAGAACCCTCAGGGACGCTCGAGGCTGCAGAGCTTCCCGCTCCTCCTTCTTGTGGGGTCCCTGACTGTCAGAGGCTCCTTCATACCCTGATGCCCAGCCCGGCTCAGCGTCTCTGCCGGACTCACCCCACTCCTCCCTCCACTGCTCGCAGAATCCGAGGGCGGCGGCCTGCGGCGCTGTGCGGATTGGGGGGCTGCCGCGGCAGAAACGGGGAGACGCCGAGAGGGGCCGCTCCGTGCCAGGCGCGGCTGGGGGCTCCGGGGGAGGAGGACCCGGCTTTTTGGCCGAGGCCGAGGCCGTGGCTGCGGGCTGGATGCTCAGTTTCCTCGGCCGCTCCGAGGACTCTGGCCCGACCCGCGGCAGCGCCCAGGCTGTGTTTCACGGACTGCCCAGTCCAACCGCTTATCGATTGAGAACTGCACACAGATGTCAGTTTTGATAAGAATTGCAGCAGGAAAAAACCTGGATGCACAGTTTGAAAATGATGAACCAATGACACCCTTGGCATCAGCCCTGATGATCTGGTGTTCAGTTGAAAAGGAACAGGACAAACTTCACGAAGAAATACAGAATTTAATCGAAATTCAGGCCATCGCTGTTTGTATGGAAAACGGCAACTTTAAAGAAGCAGAAGTCTTTGGAAGAATATTTGGTGATCCAAATTCTTATATGCCTTTCAAAAGAAAATTGTTTATGATAATCTCTCGGAAAGATACATTTTATTCCTTTTTTCAACACTTCGGCTACAACCACATGACGGAGAAAATTAAGAGTTATGTGAATTATGTGCTAAGTGAAAAATAATCAACTTTTCTAAGGAAGGCGGCAACAAAAGGGTAGAAAGTAAAAGAGCAAGAACAATAACTTCTCAAGAGAAACCCAATGGTAATGATGTTGAAATGGAAACCGAAGCTAATTTGGATACAAGAAAAAGGCCTCACAGGAATCTTTGCTTATCTAAGTTGAAACATGGAGCCCAGCAACAAGACCTTAATAAGAAAGAAAGAAGAGTAGGAACTCTTCAAAGTGCAAGAAAGAAAAAAGAAAGCAGAAGAGCCACTGAAAGTAGGATACCTGTTTTAAAGGGTCAACTGGTGACTCCTGGAAAGCACTGAGCTAGAAAAAGACAGGTGTGGCTTTGGGAAGAAGACAAGAATTGGAGATCTGGAGTGAGGAAATTTCAAGAGGGTAACATCTAAAATACTGTTGCATTATAAATTCAACAACCTGACAAATGTCATGTTAAAAGGCACAATGAAGAAACTAAAACAGATTTGCTCAGACAGTGAAGACTGATTGTGTTTGTAAAAGCTTGGTGAAAGGACAGTAAGTATTTTGATTGCTACATTTTGTTTGAAACTTGCATCATCGATGCATTTTAAAATTTTAAATCATTACAGTATTTTTCTGTGACCATCAATTAATATGAGGGTTTGTACTATAAGAGTTAAAGTATATGCTATCGTATTCTTTAAGAACTTTATTTTGATAAACTGTAAATTTGTTGAAGCCTGCTAGATTTAGCATTCCCACCCCCAAATCCTGTTCCAATGAAAAAATTAAAAGCTGATATAAAAAAATTTAATTAACCTATTTTGTATCTGTAGGCTGACCTCAACTCTGTAACGTAACCTATTAAAATGAATTTGCTAGATGATTGAATAACAATAGTCCTTTGGTATGAGATAATGACTTGGTTTATGGCCTTAATATGCTACTTAATTACTTAAGACGTGCACTAATAGAATGATAAATGTACAAAGTAACCTATAAGCATGACATACTTTTGCTTTCAATGGTTTCATGTAAAGAAAAAAACTTGAACACAGTAATACCCAAGGACACAAGTGAACAATAGACACTGGGAAGGGAGGGTGGGAGTGAGAGCTGAAAACTGCCTACTGGGTGCTCTGCTCACTACCTGGGCGATGGGATAATCCATGCGTCACACCTCAGCAGCACACAGTGTACCCAGTTAACAAACCTGCCCATGTGCTCCCTGAATCTAAAATAAAAATAAGTTTTATTACTACCCATGGAACAAAATTTGTACTATTAGCAAGAGTCATTTTGTGTCTCACTTGGAAACAATTTGACTTTTGTTCCAGTGTTTAAACTTTGACAAAAATGGTTTTGAATAGATCTGTACAACCTGATGCCATAAATATAAGATTCTCTGATACATTCATTTAACATATCGATATCAGGCCAAAAACAATATTCTGTAAA
>NW_016108039.1:192211-199193 GCF_001604975.1 Cebus imitator | reverse complement strand
AAAAAAAAAAAAAAAAAGAATCTGACAGCTGCGCGGCGGCACCCCCCTGTGGCCACAGGGCTAAGAACGGTGGCCCTTAGGTCCCGCCTCACCTGCTCAGCCAAGACCTCCCCTGGGTCTCCCTGGGCTCCAGGCAGCAGGAAAGGGGTTTGAACACAAGAGGGCGCTCCTACCCCATGTCACGGTTGGGATCCGCCGTGTCTGTGTGGGTCTATTCATGGGCTCTTTATTCTATTCCGTTGATTTATGCCTATTTTATACCAAGGTCACACTGCTTTTTATTACTAGAGGTTTACAGTACATCTTGAAATTACTCAATATGCATCTTCGAAATTCCTTCTTTTAAAAAATTATTTCAGCGATTCAAACTTATTTGTATTTTCATAGAAATGGTAGCTTCAGCTTGCCAATTTCTTTTAACGTTTCTTTTAAAGCTCACCGGTGTCTTAATTGAAAATGCACTTAATTTAATAGCTCAATCTTGGAGAAGTAATAACACTTGATATTCCAGTTCTCGAATACATGATTTCTCTAATTTTGATCTTCTTTACTTTCTGTCAGTAGTACTTGTAGACTTTAGTGTAGAAATTATACACACTATTAAAAAATTGATGCCTGAACATGGTATTACTTTGCTAATTTTATATTGAGACAGAGCTTTGCTCTTGTTGCTCAAGTAGAGTGCAGTGACGTGATGTTGGCTCACTGCAACCTCTGCCTCCTGGGTTCAAAAGATCTCCTGCCTCAACCTCCTGAGTACCTGGGATTGCAGGCTTCCACCACCATGCCCAGCTAATTTTGTATTTTTAGTAGAGAGGGGATTTCGCCATGTTGGCCAGGCTGGTCTGGAGCTCCTGACCTCAAGTGACCCACCCACCTTGACCTCCCAAAATGCTGGGATTACAGTCATGAGCCTCTGCACCCAGCCTATTTTTTATTATATTAATTGAGTTGTGTCATTTAATTTGCAGTTTATTTGAATCAAACACTTCCCCATAAAATTAATTTGCATTTGAATTTATTAACTTCTTGCACCGAATTTTTGGTCTTTGTTCAAAAGAAATAATTGTTCTTGGTTCTCTTTTCTTCTAATTTTGTTGTCTGCCTTTTCTTTTTTAAATCTGAGTAGTATTGTGCTCATAAATCCAGTTGAAAATAGTTGCCTCCTTTAATTTCTAAAATGGTTTGTGTAAAATTGATGCTATTTTTTGACTGTGTGTTTCATATAATTCATCAGCGAAGCCTTCTGGACCTTCTGTATTCTCTATGGGAAGGATTTCAATTACAAATTCAATTTCTACGATTTATATATGGCTGGTCACATTTTCTATTTCTTCTTAGGTCAGTTTTCATGAGTGTTCTCTTTCAAGGAAATTGTTCATTTGGATGTCAAGCTTATTGGCATAAAATTGTTAATATTCCTTTTCTTGACCTGAAGGTCACAGTGGTCTGATGTTCTTTTATTTCTGTTATTGTTAATTTGTATCTTTTTGTCTTGATAAATCTAGCTAGGGTTTTATAAAATTTACTGATTATTTTCCCATACAACCAAGTTTAGGGTTTATTAATTTTATTTATCTTTCTCAGTAATCGACTTCAGTTTCATTATTATTTCCTTCCTCTGCATGCTTTGGTTTAATTTGTTCCTTTTTGTTTTTTTCAGCAGAAGCGAAGTTACTAATTTGACATCTTCTTTTTTAATAGAAGTACTTTAAAATGTCATTTTTTTGTCTATTATTTCAGCTGCACCCCATAGATTTTGATTTATTTTACTTCAATATCCTTCAGCTTAGAGGATTTCCTAATTTCTCTTGTGGTCTCTACTTTGACAAAATTGTCATTTACAGTTTTGATGTTTAATTTCTAAATACTTGGTATTTTTACAATCATGTAACTTAGTCCATTTCGGCTGTTGTAACAGAACACCATAGTCTGTGTGGATTATAAACAAAAGAAATCTATTTCTCACAATTCCAGAGCCTGGGAAGTCCAAGGTCAAGACAATAGCGGAATGAGTGTGTTATTACGGGTGTTTCCAGATTCACAGATGGTGTCTTTTCTCAGTGTTCTTACATGGTGGAAGAGGCAAAGGAACTGAATGAAGTCCCTTTTATAAGAACACTAACCTAATTAATAAGGGATCTGCCCTCATGACATAATCACCTCCTAAAGGCTCCACCTCCAAACACCATCACATTAGGGATTAGTTTTCAATATATGAATTTAGGGAATGACAAAAGCATTCAGCCCAGAGGATCACCTCACTGCTACCAATTTCTAATGCGTTGTCCTATGGTCAGAAAATATGTCTTGTATGATTTCAATATTTTCAAATGTATTGTTTGATGGCCTGAAATATAGTTTCTCTGGGTAAATGTATCATTCACACTTGAGAAAATATATATTTTTTCATTGATGTTCATATGTATTTATATACATAAAGTCTGTGTGGTTAATGCTTTTTGTTTTTCTAGTTCTTTGTTGGAATTTTCTATAGTTTTTAAATTTATTGCTAAAGTTTTAACATATCTAATGATGCTCATAGAATTCTCCATTTCTCTCTGTAATTTTCTCCATTTTTTTGTGAACTCTGAAGTTAAGCTATTGGGCGGATTTCTGATTGCATATCTTTTTGTTTGATTGATGCTTTTGTTATTATGAAATGTCTCTTTTTATTAATCTCTGGTAATATATTTCATTTGAAAATCTCTTCTTTACTGGTAGTAATATAACTGGTAGCAATATAAGGCTTTCAATCCCCTTATGCTTACTGTTCACGTGTCATTGCTTCTTCCATCAATTTTCATTTAACTTAGACCTATGTGTGCCAGAGTTAGTCTATTTTCACACTGCTAATGTTGTAACCAAGCGAATTGTAAGGAAAGCACCACACTCTGAGATAGAATCAGGAGTCCTTTGTTGCCAGTGACTGAGAGATGGCCAACAGTCAAAATTCTCTTGGCCCAGAAGGGGCTTGATTCCTTTTTACACCTTGCTTAGAGAAAGGGGGTAATCACCCCCTTGGCATTTTGTAAGTCCAGGAATATTCAAGTCGGATTTAGAATTGGAATGATAGAAGATCCAGTCACAGACGCCATCAATTCTTTGATTGTTGTCTTTTGGATTCCTCATTTTTCCTGATTATCCACTAACAAGTTGGCTCAGCTAGGAACTTGACCATGAATGTAGTGCTTTCTGGCTGGGATCCGCCCCTCATCGGGAAGACAAGGTGAGAAGGTAAAAAACAAACAAAAACCCGAATTCTCCCTTGGCAGTGTGGGTCATATCCACTGTCTGGGATTTAAAAATGCCTCTTCATGTGTAAGTAGTGGTGGTCTGACCTGGAATATGCTCGGTGGCATTTCTGGCACCATAAGGGGCGTTGCCCAGCGTGTTTATGGTAGTGCCTGGTCAGTTCATCTGAGCAGGCAAATTTCCATCCACAGCCGCGCAGTCACCGTAGTAAGGTTTCTCACCTGTGTGAGTTCGCAGGTGTGCCTTGGGATGGGAACTCTTTGTGTAGGTTTTGCTGGAGCCCGCATAATCACAAGTGTGGGTGGCGGTCCTTTTCTGGGCCATGATCGTCTTCCCCTGTTTGGCCTGGGCTCCTCCTGCAGGCAGGAACCGGGTGGCGTGAGCTCTTGGTAATGGAGCAGCGGGACTTGTGGCTGTGTCTGGTCAGGCAGGAAGGATGGGTAATCAGGCCTGGGTGGGGATGGAAGCCAGGGAAGCGGCAGGGCAGGGTGACAGTCCCTGCTGCTCAGCAGTTCCTCAGGTCCCAGTATCGGAGCAGTCCTGCTGGGGAGCTGCCACCCTAGGGGGACGTGGTGTGCAGCCTGCCGGTGGCCATGGCTGGGAGGGGTCCAGCGCCCTAATGGGTGCAGGAGGAGACTCCTCCTTCTTGATCTTGGAGTGCAGGCGCCGTGGGCCGCCGTTGTGGGGGCTGCCACCACCACCACCAGGTGGCTGCTCTCAGGCTGTCTTCGCTGACGCTGATGACGACCAGCTGCCATACTCGATGCTGGGGTGCTCAGCGACGCCTTCAGCACGAATTTGCCCATCACTTCTACACCTGGCGGCTGCGCCTGAGGCGGTGGAATGGACACCGTCTCCAATCGCGGCCGCAGGAGCTCCACCACGGAGCCGCCTGAGGGGCTCACGTTGTGGATGTCCGCCAGGTTGATAGGAGCAGTCAGAGGGGGAGCAGAATTGCTGCCATAGAGGAGGCCTCCGCCCGTGTGGTCCCCATGCCTGGGTCGCCCCCGCCAGCATTGGACGGCTGAAGCTGCAGGTGGAGGGCGCGCTGGCAGGGCCACTGCTTGACGGGAATGACGAGGAAGACGCTGATGCTGACAAGGACACAGTGGCGGCCACCGACTGCTGATGGACAGCGAATTGGAGAGGATAAAGTCCAGGTCCAGGGGATCGTTGAACTCCTCGGTCTCTCTCTGGGCCAGGGGACCAGGTTGCTACCGCCGCAAGCTGCACGGCTCTGGCAGGTCTGTGGCCACGGTCGCCGCCACCAGGTCCTGGGGTGGCCAGGGAGCATTGGGGGAAGTCCTCCATGTGGGAGAGCTCCTCCTGCCAGTGGTTAACCGGGTTATTTGGAGCACCTGCTTAACGCAGTGTCCTCTCCCTTCCCGCCGGGCCAGACGCCAAGGTGGAGAAAGGTGGGAGCAGCGCCTCGCTGACAGCCCTGTCAGACTCGCCAGGTGGCTGCCTCATTAATGTGGGGGCTCAGAAGGTCCTAGGGAGCCTGAAGCAGCTGGGGCACCCGAGCCCCAAAGTGAACGAAGAGAAGACTTAGAAACTAAGCCAAAACCCCAAATCCCAAAGTTGCCCGACATCCTTCTTCTTTAGATTAAATATAAATTAGAGTCATCCTTTTTAAAAAGTATCTTTGTTTACAAAAGTTCTTAGAAAAGTAGATAATCTCATAAAAACAGACAATGAGCAAGGCTAGTAAGCAGGCCTGGTGGCGGGCTGCGCTCTCTTCCACTCAGCAGCGTCCTCCACCGCTGCCATGGTCGCCTCGGTTGCTGCTGTGGGCAGATGGGCTGTGGCCAGGTCGGTGGGCAGGAGGTGCCACTCGGTGAGACTGCCACAGTGGAGAACTGGTGGGTGCCTCAGGGTACGGAGTCCAGGGAGCTGTCTGCGCATGCAGGGGCCATAGGCGCGGGCCGCGGGCCTGGGGGTGGGGAGGGGTATGGAGGGGCGGCAGGGTCGCTCAGCCATTCGCGGTGCCTCCGCTGCCTGCCAAGGCCTCTGCTCCCCACGTGCCAGCTCCTTCTCTCAGGTCGGGGAACTCGGAAAAACTCTTAACACGTGCAGATTCTTTAGGCCTTCTTGATTCTTTCTAGGCCTTATTGTAGATTTAGAGAATTATAAATTCTTGCAACAGAAAATCTGCATTAAAAAAGTCTTCCCCAGTGATCTTTAGGCAGCCCATCCACAGACAGGTTCTTAGAAACCCTGGCAAGTTTCAATGTTGAAAATTGTTTCCTCTTCCCTAAAAGCAATGAAAGGGCAGGTGGCCAATGGAGGGGGAGCAGAAACCAAGGCTGACCCGGAGGGCGTGTCTAATGCAGAAGACGAGGACTGCGTCCTAAAACACATCCCGTCGGTGGAGTTACAGCATTTCAGATCAATACTGCAAATACACCCAAACCGCCAAGGAACAGGCCCAGGCACCCTTTGAGGAGGGATTCTCTCTTTTAATTCCTCTGTTCTTCATCTTCTGCTGTATTTGAAGCCAAAACCTTCGAGCAGATATGTCCAGTTATGGGAGCGCAGCTGTTCCTCAGGACTGCTCCAGCTGGTGCCCGCTCTGGCCTAACCTGGTGTGCGGTGGAGGCGGCCGGCCCCTTTAAGGCCCCGCTGCGCCTGCGCCTGGGACTCTCGGTGGCGGGGCGGAGCGGAAGAGCGAGCGGCCGCAGGGGGGCGCTGGGCGGCGGTGGAGACAGCGGCAGCGCCGGGAGGGGCAGGCGAGGGCTGCGTGCCCGCTGGAAGCATCTCAGTGAGCGCGATGCTTCTGGAAACACAGGACCGGAGGGTGACCTGCGGAGGGCGGAGACGCAGCGGACGGAGGCACTGTGGGCAGCTGCCATGCCCATGGGAAGTGCGGGTTTGCTGGGAAGTCCACCCAGCGTTTTTGAGGTGAGGGCGCCGCGCCAGGCTGCGGGCAATGAGTTCGGACCCGGGCGCACAGCTGGGTGGACGCGTGCAGCGGCCTCCGCAACTTCTGCTGTGTGAGCTGGCCGGGGCGGCCGCCGGGCTGAAGTCCCTGCCCTGGGTTCCTCTCCGGCACAGCCACCCGCAGCACTCCTCTCGTGGGGCCGGGGAGAAACCCGCTGGCCGGTCTTTGGTGCTTCTTAGATGATCTCACTTGGCATCCTTTCACCAAAGTGCAGCAAGACTTTTGGAATGGTTTCTTCGCTTCCTCCTGTCTTTTGCCGGTAAAGCTGCTTTCGACAGGAAGTCTTTTCTTGAAGTGCTGTCATTTCTTTGGAGTACAGTGTTGTTCATCTGAAGGAATGACTCCCAGTGCTTGAGGAAGTTAAAGTGATCTGCTGGTCGTTTTTAATCTTTGTTCTGAGCTGATATGTGTTAGTAGCTTTCTTTTGTCTTGAAATTTTATTGGTAAAATTTCACCTGTGAACCAGCAGCTCAGTTTTCTAGTCTAAAATGCTAGCTTTAAGATTTCTGAGAACTTTGTGTCCAAGAAATCTTTGAAAAGTTACTGAAGTCAACAGAAGAAGTTGACAATTTGAAATGTGCAGGTGGTCCGGGGGCAGTGGAACACACCTGTAATCCCAGCATTTTGGGAGGCCAAGGTGGGCAGATCACTTGAGCCCAGGAGTTCCAGACCAGCCTGGGCAATGTGGCAAAACCCCTTCTCTACTGAAAATACAAAAATTAGCTGTGTGTGGTGGCGTGTGCCTAGCTAGCTACCTGGGAGGCTGAGATGGGAGGATCTACCAGA
>NW_016108039.1:179713-192091 GCF_001604975.1 Cebus imitator | reverse complement strand
AAAATTCACCACAGATCAAGAAATAGAACATTACTAGATTGGGGTATATATGTAAGAGTCTCATTGTTGGTTTTAGAGGTATCAGATATTATTGAACATTTTCCCAAAGTGGTTGTAAAACTTTTCGGGGAATATTCTGGTTATCCCACATGCTTGCTAATGCTTGTCAGTTAAAAATCATTTTGCCATTGGAATAGAGTGGCAGTAATACATCAGTGTGGTTTCATTTTGCATTTTCCTGGTATTGAGGTTGAGTATTTTTTATTGCCATTTATATGTCCTCTTTTGTGAAGTGCCTGTTAAATCTTTGTATCCTGTTTTCATCGATATGCTTGTTTTTCTGTTGATTTGTAACACTTTATTCTGGTTATCTGTCCTTTCTAGGATATATATGTATTGCATTTCTCTTTTTTCAAACTGTAGCTTGCCTTTTCACTCTTTTAATGGTGTTTTTACATGAATGGAGATTCTCTAATTTTTTTTTTCTGTTTGAGACAGGATCTCACTCTGTTGTCCAGGCTGGGGTGCAATGGCACAATTACAGCTAATGGCAACTTCGACCTCCCAAGGCTCTGGTGATCCTCCTGCCTCAGCCCCCAAGTAGCTGGGACCTACAGGCTAGCGCCATTATGCTCAGCTCTTTTTGTATTTTTAGTAGAGATTGGGTTTCAACACGTTGAATAGGCTGACGTGGAATTCCTGGGATCAAGTGATACACCTGCCTCGGCCTTGCAAAGTGTAGTGATTACAGGCATGAGCCAGTGGACTCAGCCTGAGATTCTTAATTTTAATGAAATTTTACTTGATCAATCTTTTTCTTTATGGTGACTGCTTTTTGTGTCCTGTTAATCAATGCCTAATCTAAGAATATGAACACACTTTTCTGTGTTAACCTTATAGCAATTTTATTTTAGTTTATGCTTTTTTTTCCCCAGACAAGCTTTCACTGTATTTCCCAGGCTGGAGTGTGGTGGCATAATCTCAGCTCACTGCAACTTTCACCTCCTCGCTCAAGTGATCCTCCCCACTCAGCCTCCTGAGTACCTGAGACCATAGGCGTGTGCCACCATGCCTGGCTAATTTTTGTATTTTTTTTTTTTGTAGAGATGGGCATTCAAAATTTTCCCAGGTTGGTCTCAAACTCTTGGGCTCAAGAGTAGTCTGCCCATTTCAGCCTCCCAGAATGCTGGGATTACAGGTGTGAGCCACCCCACCCAGCCATGATTCACTTTTTACTACATGGATGTAACTGTTTGATGTAGCATCATGTGTTGAATGGAACATCCTTATCCTTCTGGACTGTGTGGCACTTTTTTTCATAAATCAGATGGCTGTATGATCATCTGATTTATGAAATCAGTGTGGGTCTGTTTCTGGACCAACCTGGGCAACATAGTGAGATCCCATCTCTACAAAAATAATAAAGAAATACATAAAATGTTTTTAAGTGGGCAGAGAAGATGGTATCATAGGTCGTAATTTATAAATGATTGTCAATTTCTTGGCTGCATACAGATGTTGGTAAGTCAGATCTGTTAGGAGTTTAGGCAAAATGTGTTAAGAGAATTATATGGTGTTCAGAATGATTGCTGGATGTTCATTGTGACTTCAATTAGATGTTATTTGAGACTCACAGAGCTACAGGTTTTATTCTTTTATTTATTTGTCTTTAAAAAAATTTTACCATCTTCCTGTGAAGGCAGTAACTCTTTTATACTTAATTGTTCTTAAGTATACCTAATTACCAGGAAAATTTTATGGATCGTATCTAAGTGTTAAGCCATTAAAGGACTGACGTGATGTAATATATACAACAGTATTCTACATAATAGTTTCAGGAGTACAGCAGTTAAATTGTTTCTTCTTCTTCTTCTTTCTTCTTTCTTATTTTTTTCTCCTGCATATAGTCTGAACACATCTTCCTCTTTTTGTTTTCTTGAGACAAGGTTTCGCTCTGTCACCCAGGCTGGAGTGCAGTGGTGCAGTGGTATCATTGTGGCTCACTGCAGTCTTGACCTCTCAGGCTCAAGCAGCCTCCCACCTCAGGCTTCTTAGTAGCTGGGACTACAGGCATGCACCACCATGCCTGGCTAATTTTGTATCTTTTGTATGCAGGGCCTTCCTTTGGTGCCCAGACTGTTTTCAAACTCCTGGGCTCAAATGATCCTCCCACCTTGGCATCCCAAAGTGTTGGGGTTACAGATCGTGAGCCATCACTCCTGGCCATTTTAGTTTTAATAATTTTATATTTTTCTAATTTAAAATATTTACTCATTTATGAATATAATATTGTTATTATGATTATTTTGTATGTGTTTAATCTCATTTTCAAAATAAGCTCGTGGAAATTAGAGATCTTGTCTCTTATTTACTACTGTGTTCTCAGTGCCTGACCTTGCCTGGTATGAAACAGATATTCAATAAGTAGTTGTTACATGAATGAATGAACCACATTCAATAATTCTCCAAGTATCACAGCTTTCACTATCTACCAAATAAAATAGCTTGTGTAGAATAGAGTTACAGTTAACCTGCCATAAAAGGAAATGTTAATGAAAATAGACGTTTGTATGTTTAGCTGTTAAGATTTTGGGGCTTCTGTTACTGCAGCATAAACTAGCAAAGCTCAGTGAGACAGAGATAGAATATACATATAGAAATAGACCAGATAGACCAGTGGATGAGATTCCAAAGATAGTTCAATCAGCATTAACTAACCACACCCACACTCTCTTAATTTCCTAACAGAAAGAATGGAATTCCTGTTCACTAAGATCTGCCCCAAATATTACTTATTTTGTGAAAACTTCTCTGGCTACTCAGAAATCCCCCTGCTTCAGCTTCCCAAGTAGCTGACATTGCACGTGTGTGCCACCATGCTTGGCTAATTCTTTATTTTCAGAGACAGGGTCTTACTATGTTGCCCAGTTGATCAGGACTGTTGATTGCATATGACAGAAACCCAACCAACTCTACTTCCTCACAGCCTTTCAATCTGCTCCTTTCTCAGTCTTTTCAGTCTCCATAAATGGCACTTCCATCCTTTAAGTTACCTAAGCCCTGAATCTTAATGTTAACCTTGATTTCTCTCTTTTATGTCATAGCTCGTATGAAGGCCAATCATGTTGAGACCCAGGCAGAGGTTCCTGCTGACCCAGGTTCTCACCAGCACATCATCCTTTACTGTCCTCCTGAGGGTGTCTGGACCTTCAGTGCTGTGTGCTCTTGGCCTCCACGCTGGGGCACCACCGACTCCTGCTGTCCAGGGCTTCCAGTGGACTCTCCAAGGCACTGATGTAGAATCTTCCCCATTCGGTACACCAAGAGCAGCCTCATGTGGTGTGGGCTGACATGAAGAGCTGCCAGATCTAACAGGTAAAAATCACAAGGCACTGCCAGCTGGATGGGGTCAGAGAGTCCTCTCTCCATTATGACTCAGATGAGAAGGGAAGATGCCATGGGCCCTAAACATTGCAACATGACCCGCGTGTGCCACCCACGAGCTGCAGTGCATGGTCAGGTGGAAGTTATTTGGCTTCAGGAGAGGACAGTGCTCTCTTCAGGACTTTTCCTCAGTGGCTGGATCTGTGTCCCTCTCCTTTCTCATCCCCTCTCACCCCCAAGTCTCTGTCCCCATTTCTCTCTCTGTTTCCACCTTGCTGTTCCTTTTCACCTGCTTTCACCTCTTCAACTTTCATGGTTCCCCTCTCCCTGTCCACCCACATTTCCCAGGCTAAGTCCCCTGAGCTCTCCTGGGTGGGGAGATCTGTCTGGTTTTAGGCGGTGCCCTCTAGATGTGTCCAGTATAGGGAAACATGACTCCAGTGCCAGTATAATGGTTTCAGAGAGTGACCACTCTTGAAGGCCTTTCACATCTCCCATCCTGGAATTCTGTAGGACTTAAAATTGATGGGCCACAGTGGAATTCTTGGTTCCTCAGGACCTTGTGGTAGACGCCTTCTTTCACTGAGCATTCACAGGGTGGCTATTAGGTGCCAGGCCCTGCTCTGGGGTAGAGGGACCACAATGAGTAAATGTCAGGTCACTGCCCCATGGAACCTACCACTGCAGGCATCAAAAGGGGGAGAAAGAAAGCGGCGTGACCTGTTTGTGTCCTTCTCATATGGTCACCTGCCAGGTCCTGGAGGAGTGGGAGCCACTGAAAGGAGAGAAGCCCAGTGAGAAAGGCAAAGGCACAATGTCAGACCCAGGGGCTAAGACCCCCACCTGCAGCCGGGTAGCTTCTGGAGTGGACAAGGAGCAGCAGGGAAGGTTGTGAGCTGGTGTTCTAGGGTTCACCATCCCATCTCATTCCTGTGGGTGCCAAAATTGTCCAAAGGGAAGACTCGGTGTCTCTAACAACAGCAGGCCAGAGATAGACGGTGTTTCAGAGAAGCAGGAAAGATTGTACACCATGGAAACAGTATATGGTTTTATACTGGTGCGTCTCTGTCTCTTAACTAGTTAGCGTGTTCCTGTTAATGGAAAATATTGGTGGTGTAAGTTCCCCTGAATCTTCTCATCTTCATGTAAGTTTGTCTGCTCCCCCGTCCCTCCCTTCTTTCCTTCTTTTCCTTCTTTCCTGAGTTTTCTGATCAGGGTCATGTGAGGCTAAAATCCAGGAATGGCCTGGGTATGCTTTTTCTCTAGAGTTCAAGCTTTTATTCCAAGTTCACTGCAGATATTGGAAAAAGTTTCTATTCTTGTTTGTGGGGGACTGAGGGCCCTTTTTCTGTGCTGGCTGTCATCCAGGAGACACTCTGACTTCAGAGGCCACCCACTTTCCTCCTTACCTGTCTTTCCCATCTTTCAACCAATCACAACTCATGGAGTCCTTCTCAAGTTCCTTCCTTCTCTGACTTCATTTTCTCCAACCAGCCACAGAAAACTCTGTCAGCTACAGAGTGATGTGATTCGATCCAGTTTATGCAGGTAACCTCACCATCTTCAATCATGTAATTGTCATATAACAACATAATCACAGGAATGGTGTCTCATCACCTTAATAAGCTTCAGAGACAAGGGTATGGCATGTTTGGGGACGATTTCAGAAATTCCATCCACCACAGTTGGACACTCACATTCCCCCATCTGCAAAATGCATTCATCCACTCCTCTAAAGTTTCCAAATTTCATGTTATTAAAGCATTAGTTCAACATGGAAAATGTCACATAGACCATATCAGTTCCAAAGTTTAAAATCTCATCTAAAACAACCACACCAGGTGTGGATGAGGCTTCTGAGGGTGTCCATTAAGTACAGATCCTGGACATAATTTCCTTACCTCCATTGACCTGTGAAACTGAACAAACTGCTTATCTGCTCCTAATGTGGAATGGCGGGACAGACACAGAATAAGAATTACAGTGATTCTAGTTCAAAATGAAGGAACAAGGAAGAGAGAAAGAAGTCACCAACCCAAAATAGTTTGGAAGTGGAGCTGGGCAAAATCCAGCAGGAGGTTCTTAAGTAGGACCCACAGCCTGGGACTAACCCTCCATCCTGTGGGACTTTGCCTCTGGGATCTTTGCTCTGCATTTCTTGAAACCATTATTATCTATCTTATTTTTTCCCCCCACTCTTTGGTTCTTCTCCTTTCTCCTCATGACAGCAACCTCTGCTTAATCCTTGGTCAATCATCTCCAGCAGAATTGGTCAGATATTGCCCATGTGACAGTCCTGACCATCTCCACGAGGGGCTGTCCTTGTGAGCCCATGTTCCTCTGAGATCATCTTCACAGACCTGACCTTTCTCAGTCATGATTGCTTTCAGCTGACCTGGCTGGGTTAGGAGAAAACCTAAGAGTATGGAGTCCCAGAACAATTCTCTTCCCTCTCCATCTCTGGGAGAGGAAGAAAATAACAGGGATCTTCATGGAGAAATGACCCAGGTGAGGACCTGGACTCTCCAGCAGTTACAGCAGAGGAAACTCCCTGAGGAGCATGGAGGAGCTGAATGCCCAGACTGGGAAATCAGGGTTGTGTTAAGCACTATTTAATCCTCACGTGCTCCCTGCCCCAATCTACAAGTCAACAAATGACAATTGGCTGAGAATAAGTAATAGGACTATAGAACCACGATAAAGAATTGTCCAAGGAAAGGCCCTTTTACTCTGCTTGCAAGGTGAAATTGCTGTATTTGATCTAAAGTTTTCTGAAAGGCAGCAGTGAGTTTCTGCTTTGCACAGGGAGGGTGAGGCTAAAGCTTGTGTGGTGTGTCTGCTGCCACCAAGTGGTGAGGGAGCCTGGGAGAGTCTTAGTCTTTCTGGACTTGAGTTTTCTCATCAGTGAAGTCGGGGCTTATTGTACCTCTCTGAGGTCCCTTCCTGCTCAGTTTTCTCTGAGTCCTTGAGGGACTAAGATGGTTTTTAACACTTCCTGGGCCTGTAACCTGCCTCTGACGTCTCTGGGTCTAACTCCTGACTCTGATCCCTGTGTTTCTCCTGCAGAGCCTGAGCTGAGTCCACACCCTGGAAGCAGAGAACTGAGGGAACATGTGGAAGAAAGAAAGTCAGCAGGTTTTGGAAAAGAGAATAAACTGCAAAGGACAAGTCAATGCTAGAACAGGTGAGAACCAAAGAAGTGGAGAATAAGGACAAACTGGGCCAGAAGCCTCAGGGGAAATGGGCAATGGGCCTATGATCATTTAACCACTCAAGGAGCAGCGTGAGCTGAGCAGTGAGGACTGAGAGAGAAACTTACTCCACAGGAGTCTCCTGATCTTGGCCAGGGAGAGCCAAAGGGGGGATCAGAGCTGGTTTATAGTTGAGGAGCAGCACCAACTCCAAGAGGGGGAGGATGCAACCATAAGCGCCACCCCAGACCCAGAAGCCTCGACCTCGGGGCTACCATAGCAGTGGATGCTCTTCAGGTCAGTGTAGGTTAGAGAGAAGAAACATGCTTGGAGAAGGGTTAGAGATGTCTGTTCTTAAATGAAACAGTTCTGCCCTAGGTCAGGTGCCTGAGTAAATATTTCTTGCCAGTATATGAAGCAGTGATAGTTACACTATTCCTCTGCACTTTCAGTTGACGAAGGTCTCTGTATGATATGAGTATTTACTGAGTGTTTAATTTTCTCTACACTGTGTTAAGCGCTTGGGGTTCAAACAGTAGTGTTTCCCCAAGGAACTCAAGCTCATGAGAGAAAGAACACAGAGACATGATTTCAAGAAAATATAGTAGTTCTCTGAAAGTGGGGTGTCATGGTAGCCCAGAGCATGGGAATGTAGATGAAGACATTGTTCCTAATGACAAGCGGAACCATAAGAGGAATACTTCAGAGTAGTCACATTTTTCCTCCAGTGTTCCACAGAAGATCCTGGGGCATGACTGGTGTAAAGCAGGGCCTTACAGGTGTAGGAAGGGGGCTTGCTGCATCTTGGGAGAAATTATAGCATCCCTGGTAGGACATTTTGGAGAGGAATGTTAGTGATTGGATTGGATATCTGTAGTCAGTTTTATCCTATCATCAGTGAACACTGCTGAGACCTTCCTTAGTGCCACACCCTAATCTGGAAATCATGAACACAGAGATGAGTAGAATATGATCTCAGCTTTCACAGAACTCTCAGTCTAGTGAATAGTGAGTTATGAGAAATGCAGTGATGGTGGTTTCATTAGAGCAAGTGGCTTATGCTGCATGGAGATGACCTCAGTGGATGGCTGGGTCCCCTTTCTGGTTTTTATCAACAGCTGGATGACTTGCTCTGGACCAGTGACCCTGGATTCCTGCCAGGTGTCTGCATCTTAGGTACAAGCAACACCTCAGTTTCCCATTGGGTGAAAACAGTTAACACTTCCAAGGTGATCAGAGGACACTAATGACATCAGTAGCTACTGATGAGGTCCTGGCCAGCTAGGGAAATAAAGATGTAACTTTAACAATGATTCTAAATTTGTTCTTAACATCATGAGCAGAGAGTATCTGTCTTCTAAGTTAAATACTTTTTAGACTTCAAGATTCACCCATATCCAAAATAAAATCTATATCAGTCATATCACTGCCCTGAGATGATTTCTCCCTGTCCTTACCAGAAGCCTGCACTATCTGGAGCACTGAGGCTGTCTCAAGCTAAGTGACCTGCTCTCTGGATTCCAGGGACACCCACAGAACCAGAGGTTGAAGGCACAGGCATTGATACCTCCAACCGTTCTGACTCCAGGTTGATCCACCCTAATGCCCAGTATTAACCACACAGTAACAGGATGCCACCAACATTTTGATTTGGGGCTGTCATGTCATAATTTTAATAAAATTTAATGGACATTATTTTTTAGAATAACTCTAGGTTTACAGATAAATTGAGCAGATAGCACAGGGAATTCCCCTATTCTCTCTTGTCCCCTAGAACACAATTTCCTCTATCATTAGTATCTTGCATTAGTGTGATAGATGTTTACAATTGATCAATCAATATTGATATGTTATTATTAACTCCATAGTTTACATTAGGGTTCATTCTTTGAGTTTTATAGTTCTGTGGGTTTTGACAATTACCTAGTGTCTTGAATCCTCATTACAGTATCACACAGAAGAGTTTCACTGCTGAAAACCTCCTTGTGTTCAACCAATTCATCCCTCCTCCATGCTTGGCAATCACTGATCGTTTTACTATCTCTACCATTCTGACTTTCCTGGAATGTCCTAGTGTTGGAATCATACAGTGTGTAGAGTCTTTAGACTAGTTTCTTCCTAGCATTATGTATTTAAAGTTCCTCCATGTCGTTTCATGGCCTGATAGCTCATTTCTTTTTATCATGGAATCATATTCTGTTATACAGATATACCACAGTTTGTTTAGCCATTCACTTAGTAAAGGACATTTTAGTTATTTCCAGTTTTTGACAAGTGTGAGCAAAACTGTTGTAAATACTTGGATGCAAGTTTTTGAGTGAACATGTTTTCACATTACTGTGGTAAATACCTAAAACTGCTATTTGCAGGATTATGCGGCAAGGCTATGTTTGCTTTGCAAAAAAAAAAAAAAAATCCTGCCAAACTGTTTTCCAAAGTGACTAGCTTTTTGCATTTCCACTAGCAGTGAATGAGAGTTCCCATTGCTCTGCATCTTTGACAGCCTTTGGTATTGTCATTTGTTTGGATTTGAGCCATTCTATTAGGTGTGTATTATAGTGTAGTGGCATCTCATTGGTTTACTTTGCAATTTCCTAGTGACACAAGATTTTGAGCATCTTTTTCATATGCTTATTTGCCATCCATATGTCTTTTCTGGTGAAGTAACCAGATCTTTTGCCCATTTCTAAATTGGGTGATTTGCTTTTCTATTATTAAGCTTTAAGAGTCCTTTATATATTTTGGACACCAGACTTTCATCAGATCTGTATTTTGCCAATATTTTTCCCCAGTCTATCACTTGCTTATTCATTTTCTTAACAATGTCTTTCACAGAGCAGAAGTTTTTAATTTTAATGAAGTTCAACTTATCCATTTTTTCCTTCCTGGATTGTGCTTTTGACATTGTATCTGAAAAGTCATCGCTAAACCCAAAGCCACCCAGAGTTTCCCCTATGTTGTCCTCTAGTAGTCTTACAGTTTTGCACCTTACATCCAGGTGTAAGATCCATTTTGTGAAAGGTGTAAAATCTGTGTCTAGATTTATTTATTTTTCACATACGGATATCTAGTCATTCTAGCACCATTTGTTGAAAAGACTATCCTTTCCCTGTTAAATTGCATTTGCACATTTCTCAAAGATCAGTCTATTTCCGAGCTCTGTATTCTTTTCTAGTGACCTATTTGCCTGTTTTTTGTTTGTTTGTTTGTTTCTTCACAAACTTCCATACTCTTTGGTTACTGTAGCTTTATAATTAGTGTTGAAGTCGGCAGTGTCAGTTCTGTGGGCATTTTTCTGATCGTTACTATGAGAACCTGGTTGGGCTTCAGGTGGTAAAACTTAGAAAAGTGTGAGATCCCCCCTAAACCTGGGCCCCAAGGAATTTTGAATGCGCAAGCCAGGCCACCCTCAGCTTCTAGTAATCTGTCAGTACCATTTAAGTGCTCCTCCCAGTTGCTGGCTTCAGCAGCTTCTGTTCCCTGTATTTGCCTTTCTTATTTTCAGCATGGCAATTTGCCCTGTGACCTCTCCTCTAGTCCCTCTAATAAGGTTTGATTATTTTCAGTTTGTTCAGCTTTTTTCTTGTTGTGAGGACAAGTGGTGACCTCCTGGCTTCTTACAAGTTGGAGTTGTAACCAGAAATTTCATTAAACAAGTTACTTGTAATAAAAATCACTAATCGCAAATGTAGAATTGAATAATTTCAGTAGATATGTGGAATTTTGTAGCCATCACCTCAGTCCCCTCTTAGAATACAGACTACAATTCTTTTCTCCCCAGAAGTTCTTTGCAGTCATTTTCCAATCCTTGATCCCTATGATGGAGCCTGAACAAAATTTAAATTTGGAAACAGACAACATTACATTTCAGCTTTTATTAGATTGGGATTTTATATAATGGACCATTGTCTTACTCTTGTGTCAACTAGAGGAGATGTTTTATTCTAAGGGCCTTCTTTGGGGACACTTAGTAGTAGTCCTGTTTATTGCTCTCCTTGAATTGGTTCGTCTATGCTGGTAACAGATAGTTGCTATCAAACCTTGTCTGGTCAGCACAAGTGAAAGAGTTAAAAAAAATCCTTCTATTAGAAATGTAGATGATGAATTTGCAGATGATGTTATGCGGAGTTACATTTGTTTGTTTTTGAGCCGGAGATTCGCTCTTGTTGTGCAGGCTCTAGTGCAATGGTGCGATCTTGGCTCACTGCAACCTCTGCCTCCTGGGTTCAAGCAATTCTCCTGCCTCAGCCTCCCGAGTACCTGGGATTACCGGCATGTACCACCATGCCAAGCTAATTTTGTATTTTTAGTGGAGACAGGGCTTCTCCATGTCGGTCAGGCTGGTGTTGAACTCCCAACTTCAAATGATCTGCCCACCTCAGCCTCCCAAAGTGTTGGGATTACAGGCATGAGCCACCATGCTGGAGTGCTATGTGCAATCTCAGCTCACTGCAACTTCTACCTTTGGGTTCAAGTGATTCTTGTGCCTCAGCCTTTCGAGTGGCTGGGATTACAGGCATGCACCACCACACCTGGCTAATTTTGTATTTTTAGTAGACAAAGAGTTTCTCCATGTTGGTCAGGCTGGTCTTGAACTACCAACCTCAGGTTATCCCCGCACCTTAGCCTCCCAAAGTACTGGAATTACATGCATGTGTCACCACACCTGGCTGGGAGTTAAATATTTAACATCTTTTTTTTTTCTTTCAGAAATTGGATTGGTAACATTGATGGGACACTTCTCACCTGCCTGAAATGCCCTTCATTACCTTCTTCAAGTTGCAAGGGCTCTGGAACAGCCCTTACCGTGCTCCCATAAAAGTAAGTATAACATTTTACTGTAGTCCCTTGCTTTTTTTTCTTTTTTGTGCCTATAGGGATTAGCATACATGTATGTGAAAATACAACTGAAGTACAAATAGGCACCTGTAACTAGTTTTCTGTTGCTACCTATGAACACATTATAACAAGTTAGTGGTTTGAAACCACAGAATCAGGAATGATTGGGTTCTCTGATCAGGGTCTTAGGAGGCTGAAATCCAGTTACTGGCTGCTTGTGTTTTTCATCTAGAGCTCAGGCTACTCTGCCAAGTTCACTACAGATGTGTTGGCAGAATTCCTCTTCTTGTGGGTGGAGGACTGAGATCCCTTTTTCAGTGCTCCTGACTCTCAGCCAGGAGACACCCTGACTCCAGAGGCCACCTGCATTCTTTCTTACTTTTCCCATCTTCCAACCAATAACAACCCATGGAATCCTTCTCCAGCTCCCATCCTCTATCTGACTATGTCTTCTCCTACCCACTAGAGAAATCTCTGACACTTAGGGAGTGATGTGATTCCATCTGGCGCACTCAGGAAAGCTCAGCCTTTGTATTAGTCTGTTCTCGCAGTGTTATAATGAATGACCTGGGTGATTTATAAAGAAAAAAGTTTACTCAGATCAGGGTTCTGTGGGCTATGCAGGCTTCTGCTTCCGGGGAGGCCTCAGGAAACTTACAATCATGGTGGAAGTGGAAGCAGGCATGGTCTTCACATGGCCGGCAGGGGGTTGGAGGGGGGTGGAGAGAGAGAGAGAGACAGAGGAGTAAGGGAAAGTGCTACATACTTTTAAACAACTAGATCTCATAGAAACTGTCATGCGACAGCACTTGGGTGATGGTGCTGAGCCATTAGAAACCATCCCCATGATCCAATAACCTCCCGCCAGGCCCCCCCTAACACTCAGGATTATAATTCAACATGAGATTTGTGTGGGGACACGGAGCCAAACCATATCACTCTTTTTTTTTTTTTTTTTTTTTTT
>NW_016108039.1:160254-179663 GCF_001604975.1 Cebus imitator | reverse complement strand
GTTGTTTGAAGAATAATTCATATGCTTTAAAAAGTCTTCATTTTAAACTGTAATTAATATTTTTTTTCTTTTAAAAATATTTGTTTTAATCTTTTTTTTCCCCATTTATTTATTTTATTGCATTTTAGGTTTTGGGGTACATGAGAAGACGAGTGTTCCTATGCAACAATTTTGCATGTTCTTCTCATGTACCCCAAAACCTAAAATGCATATCACTCTTTAAAGTCATATGACTGCCATGTAACAATGTAATCACAGAAAGGTCTCATCAGCTTAACAGGTTCCAGAGATAAGGGTACAGCATGTTTGGAGACCATGTTAGAAATTCCACCAATCACAGTTCAACTTCTAGTCCCTAGACATTCACGTTCCTCATAGGTGCAAAATTCATTCAACTTCTCACCTAAGGTTTCCAGGTTTCCTGTCATGAATGCGTTAGTTCAAAGTGAAAAATGTCATGTAGCTCTAATCTGATCGAAAGTTTAAAATCTCATTTAAGTCAGCTACACCAAGTGTGAATGAGGCTTCTGAGGGTGTCCATTAAGTACAGATTCTTTTTTGTTTTTGTGTTTGAGAGTGAGTCTTGGTCTGTGACCCATGCTGGAGTGCAGGGGTGTGATCTTGGCTTACTACAACTTTTGCCGCCTGGATTCAAGTGATTATCCTGCCTCAGCCTCTTGAGTAGCTGAGATAAGAGGCATGCATCACTGGATTCAGCTAATTGTTTTGTATTTTTAGTAGAGACGGGGTTTTGCCCTGTTGGCCAGGCTAGTCTGAAACTCCTGACCTCAGGGGATCCGCCCCCCTAGGCCTCTAAAAGTGCTAGGATTACAGGCATGAGCCACCGTGCCTGGCCCAAGTACAGATCCTTGATATAATCCCCTTACCTCTGTTGACCTGTGAAACTGAACAAACAGCTTATCTGTCCTCAATGTGCACTGGTGGGACAGTCACAGAATAACGATGCTAGTGATTCTTGTTCAAAAAGAGAGAAAGTGGAGGCAATGAAGTCACAGATCCAAAACCATTTTGAAATGGGGCCGAGCAATGTCCAGCAGGAATTTCTTGATTAGGCTCTTCAGCCTGGAACTAACCATCTGTGACAGGGGGCTTTGCCTCCGGGGCCTGCATTTTTTTCTATTGTTACTGAAAATATTTTATTTTTTTTTGTTCCCCCACTCTTTTGGTTCTTTCCCTTTCTCCCCATGGCAGCCTCCTCCACTTAATTTTTTTTGCATCATCCCCAGCAGAATTGGTCAGATATTGCCCGTATCATGGTCCTGACCATCTCCAAGAGGGGATCTCCTTGTGAGCCCGTGCTCCTCTTCACTGACCTGACCTCTCTCAGTCATGATTGCTTTCAGCTGCCCTGGCTGGCGTAGGAGAAAACCTAAGACTATGTAGACCCAGAACCAATCTCTGCCCTCTCTATCTCCAGGAGAGGAAGAAAATAACAGGGATCTTCATGGAGAAATGACCCAGGTGAGGGCCTGGATTCTCCAAAAGTTAGAGCAGAAGAAAGTTTCTGAAGAAGAATGGAGAAGCTGAAAGCCCTGGCCGGGAAAGCAGGGTTGTGTGAAACGCTATTTAATCCTATGTGCTCCCTGCCCCAGTCTACCAGCCAGTGAATGACAGCTGACTAAGTATAAATGCCAGGACTATAGAACTCTGATAAAGGGTTTGTCCAAGGAAAGGGCCTTTTACTCTTTTTGTTTTCACAGTGGAAATTGCTGTTTTTCATTTAAAGTTTCTGAAAGGCAGCAGTGAGCTTCTGGAGGGTGAGTTATCTGCTTTACACAGGAAGGCTGAGGCCAAGGTTTGTGGTGGATCTGCTGCCACCAAGTGGCCAGGGCAGGAGCCTGGGAGAGTCTCAGTCTTTCTGGGCTTCAGGTTCCTCATCAGTAAGTTAGGGGCTTATTGTACCTCTCCGAGGTCCCTTCCTGCCCTGTTTTCTCTGAGTCTATGAGGAATTGAGCTGGTTTTCAGTGCTGCCTGGGACCTTCAGCTGAGACCTGACTCTGCGTGTCTCCTGCAGGAGCCTGAGCTGAGTCTACACCCTGAAATCCCAGAGCTGAGGGAAGAAGGAAAGTCAGCAGGTTTAGGGCATGAGAATAATCTACAAAAAGCAAGCCATTGGTAGATGAAAACCAAAGAAGGGGAGAATAAGGACAAACTGGGACAGAAGCCTCAGGGGAAATGGGCAATGCCTATAATCATTTAAATTCTCAAGGAGCAGCATGAGCTGAGCAGTGGGGACTGAGAGAGAAATTTACTCCACAGGAGTCTCCTGCCTCTGGCCAGGGAGAGCCATAGGGTAGATCAGAACTGGTTTATAGTGAGGGGCAGCTTCAACTCCAAAAGAGGGAGGATATGACCATGAGTCCCCACCCCAGACCTAGGAACCTCAACCTCAGGGCTGCCGTAGCAATGGATACTCCTGAGGTCAGTGTGGGTTAGAGGGAATAACCGTGCTTGGAGAAGGGTGGAGATGTCCATTCTTACATCGAACAGCTCTACCGTAGGTCAGGTGCCACAGTAAGTGTCCCTTGCTTGCATATGAAACAGTGATACTTATACTATTCTTCTGTACCTTCAGCTGAGGGAAGTTTCTCATAAACATTTATTGAGCATGTAATTTTCTTTATACTGTGCTAAGCACTTGGGATTCAGGTATTTAATGTCTCTAAAGAAACTCAAGCCAGTGAGTCGAAAAACACAAGCAGATCATTTCAACAAGATACAGTAGTTCTACCCAACTGAGGTGTTGTGGCAGCCTGGAGGATGGGGGGGTATGTCAAAGGACATTGCTCCTAATGACAGGGGGAAGCATAAGAGAACATTTTCAGATTGGCCAGGCATGGTGGCTGACGCCTATAATCCCAGCACTTTGGGAGGCTGAGGCGGGTGGATCACAAGGTCAAGAGACCAAGACTATCCTGGTCAATGTGGTGAAACCCCAACTCTACTGAAAATACAAAAAAATTAGCTAGGCATGGTGGTGCACACCTGTAGTCCCAGCTACTCAGTAGGCTGATGCAGGAGAATTGCTTGAACCCAGGAGTCAGAGGTTGTAGTGAGCCGAGATTGTGCCATTGCACTCCAGCCTGGGTAGCAAGAGTGAAACCCCATCTCAAAAGAAAAAAAAAAATAACATTTTCAGAACAGACTAGTCTTCCTTCAAGTTCCCACAGGAGAGGATCCTGGGGCAGGGGTGGTGTAGGGCAGGCCCTCTCTAGAGAAGGGGATTTGCAGCATTCTGAGAGAAAGAGTATCCTTACAAGACATTGGGGACAGAAATGTAGTTGAAAGGGTTGGAGGTTTGTAATCAATTTTATTCAGTCATGGATGTACACTGCTGAGAGACCCCTCTGTGCTGGGCCCTTAGCTAAGAGCCCTGACCACAGAGGTGAGTAAAATAGGATCCCAGCTTCCACACAACTCTCAGTCTAGTGACTGGTGATTCATGAGAAGTGTGGTCATGGTGGGTTCATTGGAACCAGTGGCCGATGCCGCATGAGATGACCTCAGTGGATGGCCTGGGCCAGTGACCCTGGACTTCAGCCATGTTTCAGCATCTTGAGGTACAGTACACCAACACTTCAGCTCCATGTTGAGTCAAAGCAATTAACACAGCCAAGGTATTCAGAGGACACTGATGATATCAGTAGCTATTGAGTGTTTCCAGCTGGGGAAACAAAGAAGTAAATTTAATAAGTCTTCTAAATTTGTCCTTGCCATAATGATAAATTACTTTATCTTGATAATGAATGATATTCTGGCAAATTAATTATAACTTGACATAATGAGAACTAACTTTATCCTGAGTACAGCTGACACACAAATTCTTGAGGACACATGCCTGAGGATTCTGATGAAGATATGATGTCCAAATGTATGCACACTTGGACCTACAGTCCAGCTTTGAAACATTGGAAGACCCAGTTTCAAATTCAAGGTTGCTTTGAGTAGAAATTCACTTTACCTCTCTTTGCATGGCAATGGGGCCAATCTTCCCTGAGCTGCCCCTTACAAGAAAAGGAATCATAATGGTAAGATTTCAGACTTAGCAGACGTGGGTAAGTAAGGAAGTCTTACAAATGTGTTCTAGCCACCTAGCAAGAAACCAGAAATTTAGCAAGTTCATTCACATTCAGGACAGTTGTGTGCACTAGATCACAGACCTTGAGACATGAAAAACAGACCCCCTAACAAAGGAAAATATTCCTTCCTGTCCTAGGACATCACTGCCAACTTCAGGAAAGTGGGAACACAGCTTTCTGCTTTACAGTTTGGGTTACTTTTGTGCCTGGAATGTGTCTGATGTTCCAAGACCTGTACCCATTTCAGGGAGCATTCGGAGGAGCCTGAATCACTGATGGAATTGGACCGTGCATGGAGATGGTTGAGCAGGACAAGGGTAAGTGCGGGGGCATAGCCAGGTCATACTGGGAGACAATGAGTGGCACTGATGGGGACAGACAAAGAGAATTAATAAGTACTTCCCTATTTACATGAGAATTTAATCTCAAAAGAGAAATCATAAAAATAGTACGTCCAGGGCATAAAGCCTAAACCATAGCTCATATTTATTCTTTCTAAATGGAGCTATCAGTAAAATCTTCATAAAACATATATTGTGGTTATAAGAAGGCAAAAGTCGGCTGGGTGTGGTGGCTCGCACCTGTAGTCCCAGCACTTTAGGAGGCCAATGGGTGGATCACGACGTCAAGATATCAAGACCATCTTGGCCAACATGGTGAAACCTTGTCTCTGCTAAAAACACAAAAATTAGCTGGGCTTAGTGGTATGTGTCTGTAGTCCCAGCTAGTCAGGAGACTGAGGCAAGAGAATCACTTGATCCCAGGAGGCAGAGGTTGCAGTGAACTGAGATTGTGCCACTGCATTTCAATCTGGTGACAGAGCAAGACTCTGTCTCAAAAAAAAAAACAAAAAGAGAGAGAGAGAGAGAGAAAGAAAGAAAAAAAGCAAAAGTCTTACTGAGAATCATTGGTATTCCATAGAAGAGAGAATGAAATACAGTCAAGGTAAGACCTAAATCTCATACTTCTCTTGTATATTCCAAAGGTCCAGGGAAATTCCAGGTAATAGAGGTTTTTTCCCATCCTGTTAAAGCAAGGTTGCAGACGCTTCTGAATTTTGGTAGCAATACTCTAGGAGGGCACATCTCTGTCCTGAAAAATGATACAGGAATGAATACTCTTCCTGTGACTCATTCTGGTCATTCATCCAGCATCACAGAAACCAAACAATGGAAATATGGCCAAATTCATGATTTCCTAGCCCTCTTCTTCAGGTTTCTTACCTGATCGTTAGGATAACAGCATTACCTTGAAGACTATAATGAAGATATGCTGTCCAAATATGTGCATAGTTTTGAGCAAAATACCTGGTACAAATTGGTCTACAAATAATTACTGAATAATTATATGAATATTTACAGAATGACATGAATCCTATGAATAATTATGGAATAATTGTTGTGATCACTGTTATTGGCAGTTCTCAAAACTCATCAATGTGTGACCTCAAGTAAGCCACATAACTTTGTGAACCTGCAGTTTCATCATTTTTAAAATGAAGAAATTTGACAGATTTTCTTTCTGCCACAGAATGTCAGGCCTCCCAGACACCAGAATATATCTTTAATTAAAGCCTTTGATGTATCTTAGAGCAGTATCCTTACAGTGTCATTGGAGGATGGTGGGGGCTGCAGAGAGGCATGCTTTCCAATGGGATTGATCCAGTCTTCCTTCCTTCATTGCCACATGAATGCTGGTCAACCCAGGGTCACACCCATTGCACCCTCAACTCAGGCAAGCCCAGCAGCCAAACATAGGAGACTTGGGCTACAGAACAGTCTCCCAAATTCCAGGCTCACAAAACCTAGGTGGAGATGATGGCTGAGAAAGTGAGGGGGTGGTTTAGGGGATCACTCTTCTCTACTCGTTCCTCTCATCTCAGATTCACCTTCTATTGCACAGCAACACAGAGGACCACCAACCACCCCTGACCATCACCTTGATCTTGCTGTGTTGGTTACTGGGATGCAACCACACATCAACGGTGATAGACCAACTCAGAAAAATGTCTATCAAACAGAATTCCATAAGGACTACTCATGGCCCTGTTATTTTCAATATATGAAAAAAATGAAATGAAAACAACAAAATCATATCAGGTTTTCCAAGACTTCCCAAGATAGATGGTCACACATGCTTTCGAGAGATCTCTATAGAAATTATTTCAATGATGTGACACCTTGAAAAGAGCTCTTCTGGGACTAGAATCACATCTGTAAGTGACAAGTATGAGATGTAGTGTTCAGTCACATTAAAAAACAAATCATCCCACATAGAGGAAGCTTTGGACATAGGGATGTCACACTGGTCTTAAGTGTAATGAAAAGGCTCTTCTGCCACAAACATCAGTGTAGTGGTATCTGCCAGTAAGAAAAACTAAATCAGCATAACCATGGGGTGCAGCAAGAGGAATATTGAGCCAGGAAAGAAAACATTTTTAAGAAATGAATTACTCATTGACTTTCTAGTGGATACAGAAAATACTACAGAAGACTCAGAGGATATGATGGCAGTGTAACAGATTGATACCTTAAACTTGTGGAAAAGCCTTCAATTCTGTTTTAACATATGAGAAGGAGAGATAACTGACTTCATGACTAGCATTAAGAAAGTATCACGTGTTGGGAAACTGTTTCTGCCTTGATTATTTTATACACATAAGAGATGAAAAATGAGGCACATTCTTAGATGTATTGGGAATGAGATGGCACTGTGGCATTGTCACAACAGTACACAAATACTGAGAGTGACTTATAGAGTAATGGTCCCCATCTGTTGTGACCTCAGGTGAGACCAGGAGGCCTGTGTTTTAGCAAACCCTGGGCAATGGAATGAAGGGCTCCTAAGATTCCACGACATGCCCAGCTTCTAATTCTGTTATTGCAACAGCAGACCGTTACCTGGGGCACTGGCCACTATCTCCCACACTCTTGTCAGAGTCTGAGCTACAGGCAGCGCCTTCAGTTCTCAGCTCAAGCATTGCGAACCTTGTTTTTGCGGTTAAGGACCTTAAAGTGCTGTGAGGAGGGATCAGGTTTTTCTCAACAGTAAGTTAAGAATTTGAGTTACTGACATCCCCCAGTCCTGATTAAAACTATTTGATTTCCAGTTTTTAACCCATCATATGTTTGGGTTTCTTCTCCCCAGTCCCTGGCTCTCCCTGTGGTGCCCCAAATGTCAGCATGGTGGCATCCCACAGGACTTGTTCCAGGAAGACCACAGAGGTGAACTTTCCAGATACCATCGAGAATTCCTACTCCCAGCAGGAAGAGACCAAGCCAAATATCAGAGCCAGCAATAATAGACTTCTTATGAGCCAGGTGGCCTACTTCCTGAACTACTAGCTGAAGACGTACAGTAATTTCTATAGGTTGACCACCAGAAAGTGACGAATGATGTCCTGCCTTGTCTCGAGAAACTAACCGTTCTCTTCATCAAAATTAGTTTCATCCTTCCCATACTTGTAGAAAATAGCAATGGGTATTTTAACATTTAGTTAAAGATGGAAGACAGTGGCAAAAGTATTTAGCAACATTTCCACATCTTCAGTAAGGTGGGTATAGGACTGGGGTTAGAATCCCAGCTATTGATTTCTGACACAGGCACAGAAGCACCTGTTTTTCTTAGCAAAGGCTAAATCATGTTTACTGGAATCCTCTCTGTACCAACAAATATCATACAGACAAGTAGCATCTAGTCTGTTGGTCTAAATTTCTGAAGCTACTGAACTTCCATTCGGTTCTGGTTTCTGCTGAGGCCCAGTAGGCAAAGCTGTGTTCTGGGGACACTGGGGGAAAACAATGATAGCACACAGTACCTGCTGTGAGGAGCTTGAAGGGGACCCTGCTCCTAACAGAACCTGTGGTATCTGTAAGTGGCACCATCAAGGGCAAGGAGTACCCTGGTACTGGTGCCTCAACTCCCCAATTAGCTGGCATCCCCAGTGGGCAGCACCACACCTGGCTAATTTTTGTATATTTAGTAGAGGCAGGCTTTCACCATGTTGGCCAGGCTGGTCTTGTGATCAAGCCCACTTGATCACTGAGGTCAAGTGATCTGCCCACTTGATCCTCCTAAAGTGCTGGGATTCCAGGCTTGAGCCACGATGACTGCTCCACAGATTCTTTTTTCAGTAAATGTTGTTAGAACTCATCCCTTGGTCCAGCCTCCTATATAAATTTCTCTAACCATTCATTGACCATGACATATGATGAGATAAATCAATATTGCAGCAACGCTTCTGGAAAGTAGGGCAATTTTTTAGGATTTTGGGAATAAGTTTTAATTTTTTACACTGATTTAGGTCAGTGGATGTGATTAAGATCTACCAGATGAGGGAGATTTTGTCCCATGGTTCTGAAAAGCAGGCTCATCTACTTCTAGGGTGATTTAGTCTAGGGGCCTTTAGAACAATCCTGTCAGAATACCACATTCTTACACTGAGAATATTTTGAGTCCTTGTGCTATGACTGAACGCTGATTTGCTGTTGTGTGAAGTGGAATTAGCTTAACGTAACCTGTTCTTCTAAATTTGTTTACAGAAGATCGAAAAGATCATGATGAAGAACAGAAATGCAGAGACAGCAAAAGTAAACTTCTTATGAGTCAAATGGCCTACTACCTGGGCTGCCGGCTGAAGACGGAAGGTAAGTTCTAATAGGTTCACTGTCACGAAAGTGCTCAACAATGTCCTGTCTTCTTCCTGGAAAATGATACACTCTCTTCTTCAAACTTAATTTCATCCTTCCCATACTTCTAGAAAAATAGCAATGGGTATTTTAGCATTTTGTTAAAAATGGAAGACAGAGGTCAGATATTCAGCAACTTTTCCAAGTCTGCAGTAAGGCGGGTGTGGGACTAGTATTAATATCCCTGCTATTGATTCCTGACACAGGCACAGAACCACCTGTTCTTCTCAGCAAAAGGCTAAATCATGTTAACAGGAAATCTCTGTACCATATAAGATCCTGCAAAACATATAAGCAAGATAAAGGTAGAAGTGTCTATTTCCTAGTTTCAAGGTGACTGAGTAGCTAAGACAAGTTGACTTTAAGGAGATTGAAATTGTAGATGAGAAGAGTAAAAGCAGGGAAATGACATCTTCAAATCAATGAGCAAGGCTGTCAGTGACATCCCTCAGCCCCGATTAAACCAATTTGACGTCACAGGTTTCTAATCCATCATACGTTTGGGTTTCTTCTCCCCAGTCCCTGGCTTTTTGTGTTCTACCCCAAACGTCGGCATGGTGACATCTGACAGGGCTCCTTCCAGAACAAACACAGAGATGAATGTTCCAGAAGGCATTGAGAAATCCTGCTCCCAACAGGAAGAAAATAAACCGACTTTTGGAGCCAGCAAAAATAGACTTCTTATGAGTCACGTGGCCTACTTCCTGAACTACCGGCTGAAGACGTACAGTAAGTTCTATAGGCTGACCACCATGAAATTGATGAATAATGTCCTGTCTTGTTTTGAGAAACTAACCTCTTTCTTCATCAAAATTAATTTCATCCTTCCCATACTTGTAGAAAATAGAAATGGTTATTTTAACATTTTGTTAAACATGGAAGACAGAGGCCAAAGTATCTAGCAACTTTTCCATGTCTTCAGTAATGTGGGTGTGGCACTGGGGTTACAATCCCTGCTATTAATTTCTTACACAGGCACAGAACCACCTGTTTTTCTCAACAAAAGGCTAAATCATGTTTACAGGAATCCTCTCTGTACCGTATAAGATCCCACAGACAAGTAGCATCTAGTCTGTTGGTCAAAATGTCTGAGGCTGCTGAACTTCCATTTGGTTCCAGTTTCTGCTGAGGCCCAGTAGGCAAAGCAGGGTTCTGCAGACACCGGGGGAAACACAGTGATAGCACACAGTACCTCCTCTGAGGATCTCGAGGAGGACCCTGCTCCTAATAGAACCTGTGGTATCTGTAAATGGCATCATCAAGAGCAAGGAGTACCCTGCTACTGGTGCCTCAGCCCCCCCTTTAGCTGGGATCCCTGGTGGGCACCAAAGCCCCTGGTTAATCTTTGTATTTTTAGTAAAGGTGGGGTTTCACCATGTTGGACAGCCTGGTCTTGAACTCTTGAGGTCAAGTGACTTGCCCTTCTGGGCCTCCTAAAATGCTGGAATTGCAGGCATGAGACACCGGGCTGGCTCCACAGATTCTTTTTTCAGTAAAGGTTATTAGAATTCATCCCTTGGTCCAGTCTCCTATGTAAATTTCTCTAACCATTCATTGACCATGATATATGATGAGATAAATTGGTATTGCAGCAATTGTTCTGGTAAGTAGTTAGGGCAATTTTTGAAGATTTTGGGGAAAAAGTTTTAATTATTTGCCCTGACTTAGGTCAGAGGATATGTGATGAAGATCTACCAGATGACGGAGATTTTGTCCCATGGATCTGAAAAGTAGGCTCATCTACTTCTGAGGTGACTTAATCTAGGGCCTGTTAGAACACCCCCATCAGAATATCACATTCTTACACTGAGAATATTTTATGTCCTTGTGCTATGACTGCACACGGATTTGGTCTTGTGTGAAGTGTGATTTGCTTAATGTGACCTGCTCTTCTAAATTTGTTTACAGAAGATCAGGAAGATCACGATGAAGAACAGAAATGCAGAGACAGCAAAAATAAACTTCTTATGAGCCAAGTGGCCTACTACCTGGGCTGCCGGCTGAAGATGGAAATTAAGTTCTATAGGTTCACTCTCACGAAAGTGATGAACAATGTACTGTCTTGTCTGTGAGAAATGATACACTCTTTTCTTCAGTTAATTTCATCCTTCCCATACTTCTAGGAAAATAAACAGTGGGCATTTTAATATTTAGTTAAAGATGGAATACAGAGGCCAAACTATTTAGGAACTTTTCCATGTCTGCAGTAAGGTGGGTGTGGGACTAAGGTTAATATCCCTGCTATTGATTCCTGACACAGGCACAGAACCATCTGTTCTTCTCTGCAAGAGGCTAAATCATGTTTACAGGAATCCTCCCTACCATATAAGATCCTGCAGAACTCATAAACAAGATTATGGTAGGAGGGTTTCTGTCCTGGCTTCAAGGTGACTGAGTAGCTAAGACAAGTTGACCTTAAGGAGATCAGGGGTGGAGATGAGAAGAGTAAAAGCAGGGAAATGACATCTTCAAATCAATAGGCAGGGCTGTCAGTGACATCCCTCAGTCCCAATTAAACCAATTTGATGTCACCAGTTTCTAATCCATTGTGTGTCTGGGTTTCTTCTCTCCAGTCCCTGGCTTTCTGTATTCTGCCCCAAACATCAGCAAGGTGGCATCTGACAGGCCTCCTTCCAGAAAAAACACAGAGGTGAACGTTCCAGAAGGCATTGAGAAATCCTGCTTCGAACAGGAAGATAACAAATCGAATATTGGAGTCAGCAAAAATAGACTTCTTATGAGTCCGGTGGACTACTCCCTGAACTAGCAGCTGAAGACATACAGTAAGTTCTATAGGTTGACCACCACGAAAGTGAAGAATGATGTCCTGTCTTGTCTCAAGAAACTAACCGCTCTCTTCATCAAAATTAATTTCATCCTTCCCATACTTGTAGAAAATAGCAGTGGGTATTTTAACATTTAGTTAAATTGGAAGACAGATGCCAAAATATTTAGCAACATTTCCATATCTGCAGTAAGGTGGCTGTGGGGCTGGGGTTACAATCCCAGCTATTGATTCCTGACCCAGGCACAGAACCACCTGTATTTCTCAGCAAGAGGCTGAATCCATGTTTACAGATATCCTCTCTGTGCCACCTAAGATTCTGCAGAAAAGTAGCATCTAGTCTGTTCTAAATGTCTGAGGCTGCTGAACTTCCACTCGGTTCCAGTTTCTGCTGAGGCTCAGTAGGGAAAGCTCTGTTCTGGGGGAAATGTGATGGTAGCACACTATGCCCGCTATCGGGAGCTTAAAGAGGGCTCTGCTCCTTACATAACCTGTGGTATCTGTAAGTGGCCTCATCAAGAGCAGTGATTACTCTGGTCAGAAGGATGTCCTGCTTTCTGTGCAGAGGCTCTTGTTGGTTAAGAGGAAGAATGAAAGCACCCACGACTTTGTGGTGGCAGCGGTGCATAAAGGAGGGACCCTGGGCCAGTCTCCTGAGCTCCATCCAAGATGCCTCGTGGAGACAGTTGTTGGCACAGAGTAAACACTGTCTATTAGTTCTTCATTTTACTGTGTCTAGCATAAGAGAAACTTTATTATTCTGTGCATATTTCCTTTATGGCCCTATGAGAGACTCCAGACCTCCATACTTCCGTGATGACAGTTTTATCAGTGGTGTTTTCTTCCACTAAACATATGTGGCCATGACATGACTAGGACTTTCTGAATGAGAACACAGATGGGAAACCCATGGGGTTGGAGGTCACAGTATTGTAAATGTCCCTCCTTCCATGATGGATGGTGGTCTTTGGAGCAAGAGGCAGCATCTCTCCAGTTGTAAAGGACATGAAGGAAGCAGTGAGAGAAGGGCAGTAGTTGGAGTGGAAAGAGCTCTGGAGTAAGAATGAAGGTTCCCAGGTTGTATCTTCAGCAGTGTTCCTAGGAACTGTCAGTGAGCAATTGATTTCTCCTTCTTGACTTTCTCTGTCTTCATCTGCAAACGCAGGTCAATTTCTCTCTCTCCATCTGCAAAGGCAGATATCTTGCAGTGTCTGAAGCATTCAAATGTGCAAACACTTA
Organism: Cebus imitator; assembly: GCF_001604975.1. Lineage (NCBI taxonomy): Eukaryota > Metazoa > Chordata > Mammalia > Primates > Cebidae > Cebus > Cebus imitator. Next base: position 166,851 of record NW_016108039.1, on the reverse strand, counting down.
TGACCGCTTATCACAATGAGATAAATCCCCTCGCTGTGTGGTGTTGGAGAAAGCACTTGAGGTGTGAGCATTTGGTGGTAGGAAGTGGTTCAGACTGGAGCACTACCCGTGGAGAGAATGTCCCTGAATAACATAGCAGAAGACACTTGGAGGCCCTGTGAAGTCACTTGATGTGCAGAGGATTGTGGGACAAGTTTGTTTACCCTTTCCTAAGAGAAAGAAATAGGTTTTAAATGTGAACTGTGACAGGATACCAAGACTGTCTCTGGGAATCAGATCTGTGTCAGGATGGCGGAGACAGCTGCCAAAGTCCAGAGAGAGGCTGCACAAGCCTCCAGTGATGTGGAGAGCAGAAGGTCTTTTCAACATTTGGCCTCATCTTGACGGTGAGCCTCCTGATCAGAAATGCATTGCCTGGTGGATCAGGAAACCATGCCAGGGCATTCTATTAAAGAGAAAACATGAGAGCTTTCAGTAGAACAGGGACCCATACACAGATGTTCATGTTCCTGCACACATTGGGCTGACTGTCCTTGCAGAGTGTGAAATGGGAAATATCTGAACGAACACACCTGTACTTGCAGAAAATGACAAAGATGAGGATTAAGATGTTCATGTTGTGGAGGCTGAGAAAATACAGGAATCACATGCCCGCAGGTAACACTGAATAATCAGGAGCAAGTAATGGGTGGTAAAGTATGGAAAAGGTCTAGAAGCACACCCTCTCTGGCGTCTCCCATAGTCCAAAAGCCTGCATTCCCTTGGCCACAGTATGTTCAGTTCAACCCAACTTAGACACAGGGTGTGGCAGCTGTTGTGGTTCTTTGTATGTGCTGAGTGCCGTGTCTGAATTTTACAGGGATAACTGAGTCTCTTTTCTTTTCGGCTCCTTTCTGCCCAGTGTAATGAATACCAGCTGCAGTCTTTCTCTCTGGTTCCCATGGCAGCCATGCTCTGTTGCAGAGAGGAGGATTGCCTGTTTCCTCTCAAAGGGAACCTCCTATTTGCCTTCTGGGACCACTCTCTCATTCCTCCTTTGAGAACCATCTAGGACTCCCTGGGGTCCAATCCCTCTTTGTTTAATCTTCTGTCATCTCTATCCCATCTGGCTCATCAGGGAGGTGCAGAAGATTGAAGTCAAGAAAGTTCCTGAGGACTCACTGGAGAAATGTGTCATCACTCCTTCAAATAGCTATGGCCCTACTGACTCCAGCCAGCCTCACGGGGACACCAATGAAATCACATTTGAGGAAGACAACATCGACCCTGCTCTGGTTGTAGATTGAATCATCTCATGATGTGGTGGAGGATGCTCTAATCATTCTTTCAGGTGACCTCTACATTCCTGGTTTTTGGTACCTCTGTCTAGGCTGAGGAAGATCAACTCTGAAGACAGGCTCTATACCCACAAATTGGTTTGAATAAAAAGCTATCATGGGATACTAAACACAGATACCAGGGAATTTTTATCTCATCCTCAGCTCATGCCATGCGTTTGTATCCGAGGCCCAAATATCAAGTTACCAGACCCTAGGCCAGTGTGACAAACTCATGGTCACATGTGTGCAGGAGGTGTACAGGAGGTGTCTGTCAGGTCTTCTAGCTTTGACTCAGTATCTCTCATGTCATTATGTCATCTGTCCCTGAACAATGTCCATGGAGTTTCTATTTATTTTTAAGGAAACTGAGAGCCTTGCCTATTTACTTGGAGAGATTGTTCCCCAGGTTTCACTGCTCTGCGCTTCAGTCTTGATCTCTTTTAAGTCAGCTTGCTTAGCTGCATAGTCACCTTGAGACCAGGATGAAAACGTTTCCTCTTTACCTTGCTGATATGTTACCATAAAGCAAGGCTCAGCCCTGGATCTCCACCCCATCCATGCAATGGCCGATCTGATGTTTCTTCGTAGCATCATGTATTGTTTCTTGTTGTTTTTGAGATGGAGTCTCCTTTTGTCACCCAGGCTGGAATGCAGTGGCACCATCTTGGCTTACTGCAGTCTCCACTTCCCAGACTCCAGTGATTCTCCTGCTTCTGCCTCCTGAGTAGCTGGGACCATAGGTGCCCCCCACCACACCTACCTAATTTTTGTATTTTTAGTAGAGACAAGGTTTCACCATATTGGCCAGGCTGGTCTTAAACTTCTAACTTTAAGTGGTTCACTCACCTTGTCCTCTGAAATCACAGATTTTTTTTTTTTTTTGGAGAGGGAGTCTCCCTCTGTTATTCAGGCTGGAGTTCAGTTGCACGATCTCAGCTCACTGCAACCTCCACCTCCTGGGTTCAGATGATTCTACTGCCTCAGCCTCCCGAGTAGCTGAGACTGCAGGCATGTGCCACCATGCCCAGCTAATTTCTTTGTATTTTTAGTAGAGACACGCTTTTACCGTGTTAGCCAGGATGGTCCCAATCTCCTGACCTCGTGAAGTGCTCACCTTGGCCTTTGAGAGTGCTGAGATGACAGGTGTGAGGCACCATGCCCGGCCCACAGATTATTTTTTGTTTGTTTTTGTTTTGTCTTTTTTTATTCAGTCTCCCAAGAGACAGTCAAAAATTGTCAATGCCGACTCTATTGTATGTCATCATGGTGGGGTATTGGGAAAAGTTTTCAATTAGCAATAATCTCATCTCAGATAAAACTCATTGGCTATGATACTGGCACTGAGCAAAGCTCACAGATTCTTTTTAAAGCAAGTGCTGTTAGAATTTACATATCAGTCCAGTTTCATGTATAGATGCCTCTAACCATTCAATGACCTTGGTACCTGGTGAGATAAGTCAGTATTGCAGCAACACTCCCAGAAAAGAGTTTGACTCATTTTTGGAGATTTTCTGGGAAAAAATTTGGTTTAACTTTGCATGGACTCAGACAGAGAATATGGCATGATGGTCTACCCATAGAGGGAGATTTTGGCCTGTGTGCCTGGAAAGCAGGATCACCTACTCACCAGGCTTCATCTAGGGGACCCTGGAATAGTCCTGTCAGAATTTGTATTCTTGCCCTGAGAACATTTCTGTGCTTGTGCTATGGCTAAACACTGATTTGGTCATATGTGAACTGTGATTTGCTTAATGTGACCTGCGTCTCCGAATTTATTTACAGAAAGTCAAAGTGATGATGAGGAAGAGGAAGAAAGAGGGCCAGTGCCCCCCAGGTAATGCTGTGGAGTTGTGGGCTGTTAGTTCAGTAGTGACACCTGGAGACTGTAGATCCTGGGAAAATGAGGAAGTGATGACTAGAACTCTTTCTTCCATTCACCAGCTACAAATTTTCCTCATTGACAATGTTGTGGGTGATTGGTGGCACTTGTATAGGTTTTAATTTCTCACTCCTCCCAAGATGGGAACCTGCAAACAGAGGAGCCAGGTGAACTCAGCAAACAGGGATCTCCTGGTTTCGCCTGTTCTCCCCACTGTGTTTAAACCCCGGGAGAGACGCAGATATGCTTTCTGCCCATTTGTTGTGAGTGTGTTTGCTAGGATTTGTGAAGAGAAGAAATTCAAAACATAGACATATGATTTCAAAATACGGGAAAAGGGAGGCCCTTAATACACAAGATCTGGGTGTCTGAAATGCCTCAGGAGCTCTGTTCACTTGAATGCTGCATGTAAACTTCAACACAACTTATGCGAGGCAGTTGAAGCCCCATGTTAGTTCTCGTGCTGCAAGTGGTGATGATAGTTTACACGTAGAGTCTGGGTGGCCTGCAGTGGCTCATCTGTGGCAAATGCACTGAACACATGCTGCTTGTTTGTGCTCTGTCCCCAGGATAGTCACCCTCCACCCTGCATTTAGAAGGGATAGTTTTTTTTCTCTCCTGAAGGAAAAATGCCTTTGGTTTCTGTGACCATTCCATTCTGACTTCCATCAGATCAGCTGTGAGACTTTGTTGTCTAATCTCTGTTGGTTTAATCTTCTGTCATCCTGTCCTGCCTGGCTCATCAGGAATCTGCAGGAGTCTGTGGAGGAGGATGCCCCCCAGGAGTCCTGGGTTGAAGGTTATTCGACTCTCTCAATTCCTCCTGGCACATCTACCTCTAATGAGTCTTACAGGAGCAACTTGCACTTATTAGAGGAGAAGCAAGTCAACTTGGCTGTTGACATAGGCAGTGAGTACTCCACTGTGAAGTTGATAAAGCTCCAATTTGTGTCCCAGATAGACCCCATAGTCTTCGGGCCTTGCTCCGCTGGCCAGGCTGAGAGTTGTCATCACGATGGGCTGAACCTATCCATCAGTGTAGATTTCAGTCACTTTGGATTCCAGTCTGAAGCACGGACACAGGGTGGGTCAGTGAGCTTTGCTCTCTCAGGACATTGAAACCCAAAGCAGGTGTTGCCAACTCACACCAAGCTATGCAGCACATGTCCAGGAGTTGTCTGTCAATCCGAATTAAATGTCTCTTGCCAGCTACCACGTTCTTCAGGAGCTTTGTTCCCATGCATGTCTGTGAGGTTCTTTCCTGTCTGTACAAACTTGGGATAAAGGGATAATGGTATGCCAGAATAGGGACGTTTCACCATTGGTTCTGAGGCACAAACCAAGGAATCTCTATCATGATTGTCTTTGAGACTTCCTGAAGTCTATCTCTCACATTATTCTGTTCTCATGTTGAGGAGCCTGAGGTCCCTGTGCAGGGATTAGACAGTGGACTGTTATGGGTGTAGGGGAATGGCTTATTTTGTCTGTCCCTGTCTGAATTTATTGCAGAGATTAAAAAGGACCAAGAAGAGGAAGAAGACCGAGGTCCACTGTGCCCCAGGTAACTTTGAGCAATTGTGAACAGCTAATTATGTGTTGACACCTGGAGACACCAGGTCCAGGGAAAACAGAGCGGGCTGACAATATCAATACCATCTTTTCAACGAAGCCTGAATTATTCCTACTAACATTGCTGTTGGTTTTAATTGCAGTAGATATTTAGGTTTCCATTTCTTCCTCCCCTTACCATTTACTAACTACTGTAGGTTGACCATACTTTTTTTTATGATCAGTGTACACTGTGTGTCCTGAGGGCACTAACTCAGAGTGTCCTTTTACTCCCTCATCAGTGTGTCACCTGGATGGTTCACTGAGCTTACTTTCTCTCTGTCTTTCTCTTTCATTCTTTTTTACCCTACTCTTGTCCATCCCAGCATAAGGGAAAAATTTGTTACGTTATTAATGGATCTATGTTTTTTCTTTATTAACCACTTTCTTGTGCTACCCATGAAATCTAGTTGGGGCTCTGCAGTGGCTTATTTTCCCTGACTTATTCTTTGTTTTTTCCTCCTTTTTAGGCTCAGCATGGAGCTGGTGGAAGCAGAAGATCCTGAAGTCTTCTGGTACTCACTGGATATATTGTGTTCCACATACACAGCATATCTTGAGTTCTATTACACATGCCAGGCTTACACATATGCCATTTTTTTACTTGTGGAAGAGCATGTTCGCTTGACTTTGGACATGGACAGTAGGTTTCTTACTATGACGGTGATAAGACTCCACCTGGTCTCCCGGATAGGGATCATATTCCCACACTAAGACAACATGTCACCTGGGACTCTGCCGGTGCAGAGTATCAACAACGCCATGTTCTTGCTGAAAACACTTAGCCTGAGTTTCATAGCCCAAAGTAATCTCCAGACAACTTCAGAATGTAGAACAGTGAGTAGCACTACTGACCTGTCTGCTTCAGACAGCCCATGTCACCACAAATCTCACAACTAAAAGGAGAAGAGACATTTTGGGTTGAAAAAGAGTAAAAAGATAATGTAGCCACATTCCTTTTGTCCTTTTGAACCCAAAGTGTCTCCTCATCTTTTTGTTGTTGTCGTTGATGGTGGTGACATGGGCTTGTTTGTAGAGGACAGGTCAACTGTCTGGCTCAATGATCTGTACTCTGAAGTTGTCTGAAAATGTCCTCATGATTAAATTCAGCCTAAGTGTTTTTCGGAGAACACTACAGGGTCAATACTACCTCACCCATTTGCAGGTAGAGACGGTCCCATGTGTCTACCACCATGATCGTGGTACCAGGACTGTTCCACCATCTGTCTATCACCATGATCGTGATACCAGGACTGTTCCACCATCTGTCTGTCACAATGATCGTGATGCTGGATCTGTATATTTCAGAGACACCTTATTTATACTGAGATAATTGGAAAAATGGTTTTTAAAAGTATTAATATCCCATATTCAAATGATCATCCCTCAACATTTTATTATTCATTAATCATCCCTGGCTGTGTCAATTATTATATTTACATCTGTACAGTGAAAATTTTCTATTTTACTGTATCTTTGCTTTTTCTAGTTTCTGTTGAACAAAAAAAATTCCCTGCCTGCATTTCAATTTTTGCCAAAGTTAATTTTAATCTATACAATGAAATTTTTTTGTCTTTAAGATAAGACGGTCAGCATAAGGCCACAGCAAAACAGAGATGTTGGTAAATTTTTTCCCCCATTTATTTATTTTATTGCATTTTAGGTTTTGGGGTACATGTGAAGAACATGCAAAATTGTTGCATGGTAACACATGTGGCAGTGTGATTTGCTGCCTTCCTCCCCATCACCTACATCTGGCATTTCTCCCCTTGCTATCTCTCCCCAGCTTCC
>NW_016108039.1:153453-155402 GCF_001604975.1 Cebus imitator | reverse complement strand
TTTTGAACCGGCGAATGGGCGACTTCCCGTGGCTCCAATCGCCAGCCAAAAGGGCCCCCGGACCGGTGTACTTTGTACGGAGAACCGAGGCTCCGGGGCGCCGATAAACAGCCGCGCGGGGCAAAGCAGCGGCCCCGGCCGGCACAGCCGCGCTGGCCGAAACAGCCGCGCTGGCGAGCGTGGAGCACCTCCGCCCGGGAATTTCCTAGCCTGTGGGCAATAAAAACGCGGCATCCACTCACCTTCTGCGCTTTCACTGGGAGCTGCAATCCTGAGCTGTTCCTAAACGGCCATCTTGGATCCTCCCTCGATGTTGGTAATTTTTAAGCCTTTGTTAATTTCTGGCTGACGAGAGAGGTAGTTTATTTAATTAGCTGCTAATATCTATTTAAGTGAGCAGCCAGAGAAATGTCTATCAGACTAAGGATGTGCAAAGCCCAGGCCATTCTCTTTGAGTCTTTTAAACTATTTCAGTGACCAGCCAGAGAAATGTCTATCAGACTAAGGATATGCAAAGCCCAGGCCATTCTCTTTGAGTCTTTTAAACTATTTCAGAAGAGAAGAGAATAGGCAGATTCCACATATGTGGACAGGAAGGAGAATACACTAAAAGACAGAACCGTTTCCCAAAACAGAATAGAAAATCCATTAAAATTCATATTTTCTCATGAAATGTAATCTCTCTAAACTTAGCCATTATATGAAAGTCAATTCTTAATATACCACACTACATTGACTGTTGACATTCATAAGAATTCATTTCCATGTTTGTTATTCAAGGTAGCAAAAAGACTATAATCCTTTTTTTTCTTTGCCATGATCTTTTTAAGATTGAGGATTGTTTTTCAAAGTAAAACCAGAGATTTTAAAGATTGAAAATTGGCATTAAAACTTATCTTTTCAAAGTAATGATGTTTAACTCAGGCTGTCTTATTCCTGTTTGTAGTATAACTATCAAGTGATCATTTATCCATTCTTTAAATGTTTCAAATTACTGGGAACAAACCACATTCCAGGGTGTATCTTCTTTTGTTTCTTTATTTTACTTTAAGTTCTGGGGTACATGTGCAGCTCTCGCAGGATTGTTACACAGGTATACACATGCCATTTTGGTTTGCTCCCTCCACCCCCCGTCACCTGCATTAGGTATTTCTCCTAATGCTATCCCTCCCCAATCTCCCCACGCCCTGCTATCCATCCTCTAGCTCCCCCACCCCCTCACAGGCCCCAGTGTGTGATGTTCCCCTCCCTGTGTCCATGTGTTGTCATTGTTCAACACCCACTTATGAGTAAGAAGATGGGGTGTTTGCTTTTCTGTTCCTGTGTCAGTCTGCTGATAATGATGGTTTCCAGTTTCATCAATGTCCCTGTAAAGGACATGAACTAATCTTTTTTAATGGCTGCTTAGTATTCCATGGTGTATATGTGCCACAGTTTCTTTATCTAGTCTATCTTTGATGGATATTTGGTTTGGTTCCAGGTCTTTGCTATTGTAAGCAGTGCTGCAGCAAACATACAGCATGTGTCTTTATAATAGAATGTTTTATAATACTTTGGGTAGGTACCCAATCATGGGATTGCTGGGTCAAATGGTATTTCTGTTTCTAGATCCTTGAGGCATTGCCACACTGTCTTGCACAATGTGCCTGAATATTATGTTTTTCTCTAGGTTTAGAAAGTTTTCTGTTATTAATATTATTTCTTTGAAGAAGCTTTCTACTCTTTGCTCCTTCTCAATGCCCTATTTAAGGCCAATGAATCTTTGATTTTCTCTCTTGAAGCCCTCTTCTAGATCTCTTAAGCATTCTGTGTTCCTTCTCGTTATTCTTATCTTTTTTCTCCTCTGACTGTATTTTGAAATAGCTTGTTTTAATGCTCACTAATTCTCCTGCTTAATCAATTTTACTGACACTCACTAAGGCATTTTCCAGCTCCAGGATTTGTTTGCT
>NW_016108039.1:144221-152807 GCF_001604975.1 Cebus imitator | reverse complement strand
TGGTGGCTTATCTGGTCTCTTTGGTGAGGTCATACTGACTTAAATGTTCTTGATACTGTTGATATTTGTCGATATGTGGGCATTGAAGGATGAGGTATTTATTCCAGCCTTTGCAGTCAGGTCTTGTTTGTACCTGTGCTTCAGAGGGCCTTCCAGGAATTCAAAGTGGGCTGATGAGTTCCCTAAGCCAGTGGTCACTACAGCCATTTTTGTACTACAGGGCATCCTAGGCCTAGGTACACTGCAATCCTTACAGGTTCCCAGGTCCATAGCCCTCTTGGATTTGGGAAAGATCAGGGGTTGTTCTCTGGGTTCCCAGGTAAAGCCTCTAGCTTACTTTCCTCTATTTTCCCCCAAGCCAAAGGAATCTCTTTGTAAGCTACACTGCCTGGAGCATGGGGAGGGGTGATGCAAACATTCCCATAGCTGCTGCAGCTGCTGCTGTCATACTGGCTGTGACCTCAAGTCCAGCGTTTTCCGGACCTACACAACATCAGGGTTTGCCCAAGGAGTGTTGTGGTCACTGCAGCCTGCCTGCCCCTGACATTTATTTGAAGCCCTATTAATTTCTAGTGATAAAGCTGACCAGAACTTTGGTGGGTTCTTCCTCTTGGGGCAGCTGGGGTGGTCCAGGGTGAGTCTACATGCTGCTTTTGTGGACATCAGCCTGGAATCAAGCGATGTTGTGCTCTGTTCAGGGCTGTGTTTCTCTATGGCAAGGCTGGTACTGAGTTTCCTCCTTGTCTCCAAGCCATTAGATTCTCTCTCAAAGATGCGTTTCCTGCGGTTGGGGGGAGAGGTGTCAGAAGCAATGCAAGACCATCCTTCCTCCCTTCTTCAATGCATTTATTATTATGCTAAAACCAGGTGCTCTGATCTCTCACCTGATTACTTAGCTCTTGTGATAGTGTTTTCTTGCATGGATACTTGTTCAATTTGTTGTTCTTTCAGGGAGACCATTGCTGGAGAGTTGTATTCCATGATCTTACTGCACCTCCCGCCTGGTTTTCTTTTTTAAATGCTTCTAGTAAATAATTGTGAAGTGATAGCTTTATTTTAATCTTGGGGATCAAAAGCATGTAGCTAAGAACTTCTCCCAAAAAGCATTTTAAAATTTTTATGTCAGTGTTGATGGACTCTACGGTTGTTTTGACTCTAGGGTCTTAAATGGATTTGTACTTCTGATTCAATGTGACAGAACACTGTTTTTATAAAGTGTGATCTGCAGCCCTCATGTACGAAAATCACCTGTGGTGCTTATATTATAAAAAGGCAGATTCTAGGGCCCACACCACCTAAATATCCTGGAGTTGGAGATCAGTGTGTAGCTCCTATCATCTCCACAGCTGCTTCTAAGGTACACCAAGTTTAAGAACCATTTTTTCATGTTTTCAGACTAGGGATTCTTACAAAATGGCAAAGAAGAAAAACCTTAATCTTTTAAAGTTAAGGGTTCAAGCATTAGACTATGCTCTTCTTAAACACAGATTATCTTTCCCATTTTCTCTTTCCGGTTCTTTAAACTGTCAAGGGATTGGTGGAGAAATAGGAAACAAAGCAGTGAAAGAAAAACTCTATTTCTTAATATACAATTTTGCTTTAATAATCACCGAAAAGACTTCCATTTTCTCTCTCCGACCTGTCCACCAGTTCTATTGGCCTTCAACAGATGGTGATAGCAACATACATAAATCTATATCTTGCATTTATACACACAAACATGTATCAGCACTGTGAAAACACAGACTGGGCTTTACTATGGCTGGGGGCCTCTCCCATGCCACTTAAAAAAGCACAGGTTTGCTCTATGCAAGAATTTCAACAGAATTGGTCTGGCCATCTGTCCCCAGTTTCCCCAAGGTAAGATAGGATGACAAAATGGGACAGCGTATTTGAAGTGAGGTCAGTCCAATTTGGCTGTCATAGAAGAAAAGAAATAGGACATACTAGCTGAAGCCTGAGATGGTATCTGGGAAGTCACCACGTTCATGATGTGAACTCAAATAACGCAGATGCCACAGTGCAGACCAAAGCCCAGCCTGACTCGACCCAACAGGGTCAGGTGTGGATATGTGAATAGCGCTCACTGAGTCCCCACCAGTACTGTCCAGCAGGGCACCACTGCTCAGTACTGTGCTTTTAGAACCTGCCAGAGGAGCTCCAGCATTGGGACCACATGCTTCATTCATCAGAATCAGGGTCCTATCACCACTGAGTTTTCCATCTCAGGGCAGCTGATGAGGCAAGAAGTGTGCTGTTACTAGTTCCCACGCTGTTGGGGCTGTTGAGAAGCAGTCTCACAAAACCGTATATGCAAACTACACATCTTTTGCTTCGTGCTGGGCTAAAGTGGGACTTGGCTAATGGTATTCCCTAGCTGTCAGAAAGGCTTTCTGCCTTTCTTCCCGCTCCACCAGGACACACCTCTGACTCCCTCTTCTGGACCCTCCAGTGGACTTGGAGGAATGAGGCCCAGATAGGTAGCCACACAGAAGGGGGACAGGCCCACTCTTCCTGCTGTTTTAAGGACCTCTGGTGGCTGTGCTGCTTGCATGTTCCTGGAAGGCAAGGGTCACAAGTCTGGAGTGTGCAGCAGAGCATTTAGGGAGTTTACCTGCAGACAAAGATAAAACAAACCAAACCAGTGGATATTGCCAGGCCCTGCTGATGGCTACCTGAAGCTGCAGTGAGAGCGATGTGGTGATTAAGCCAGGAGTGTGGTGAGAGCCCGGTAAGAGAGGAGCTAAGAGCATGCGCTGCGGTCTGGAGGAACAGCAGGTGCCCCAGGTTAGGGGGAGCCTCCCCACCGCCCCTTGTGCAGAGATCCCTGCTCCAATTCACTGCACACTGCGTGGCTGGATCCCACCATTCCCTCTTCAGGGGCCAGGTGACACTCCAAATCACTTTGTCTCAGCAGGAAAAATGGCCTCTGCCATCTTCCCTCAGAAGTGCTTAGCATGAAACATGCCTATACAGAAGCAGCCTGTTGTAGGAAGAAGGGGACATTTTGCAGGGAAGTCCTCTGTTAAGTTGATGTCCAGTTGACACAACGAGGACGTGAAGGGGCCAAGTCTATATGCACCTCAGAGGTCAACTAAGCCAGTTCCACCTTTGACAGATGAGGATGCAGCAGACTCACAGAGACCAAGGGACAAGCCAAAGCCACACACCAGTTAGTGACAAGCCAGGTATTAAAACCAAGGCCTTGGGTCCTTTCCAATGATCTATGGGAGGTGGCGGGGAAAGCTTCCACACTGGAAAAAGCCTGTGGATACTAGAGATTTCGAGGTTACATTTTCTGGGACAGGAATAAGGAGTTACAGAGGCAATCCTGTAAGTGTTGCTCTAAAGAGGCTCAGGAAAGGAAAGGAATTATCAGAGAAAAACAAAAGAGAATTATTGGAAAAAAAAAAAAAAAAAAACAAGTTAAATCATGGCCCTAGTCATTTTCACACCATGTAGATCGACATTCTCTCAGGTTACGATATAGAAACATTTCTAGGAATATGCTCCAGTGCTTATGGGAACTCTTTGAAGTTTTTATTTTATTTTATATAACAAGCACCAATAATTGAATGAAGTGAGTGAATGAATTGGTAAATGTATGAATTGGGGAGGGGGCTGAGGGACTTTGACATCAGGGCTTTGATTTGGCAGGGCCTGACCCCCAAATACAGAGAAAGGGAAGGGTCCTTTTCTTGTCCCCCACCCCAGGAAAAGCTGGGAAGCTGCCCTGCCCAGCAGTGGAGTGCCCTGGATTGGAGGAGCCTGGGGATGGGGAGCTTTGGTTCTGGATTAGAGGGTCCTGGACATCCTCCCATCCTGAGGGGACATGGAAAATGGGCAGCTGAGCCCAGGTCTGGGGGAACGTGGTGGCTGCGCTGCTGCACTGCTCAGAAGTTGCTCTGATGCTTGGGGTGCACTTGGAGGTGACTGCTTCCAGGAGAGGAGGCTTCTGCCTTCCCTGCCACCACCTTGCCTGGGACAGCACTTGAATAGGAATCAATTTGCATCATTCCTGCTGTCACCAGCCCCAAAGACTAAGTAGCTTAAGTAGCTTATTTCTCCCTCTGCAGACCTACTTTCAGAGCATTCCCAGCCTTCACCTCGTCCAGCTGGTTCTCCAGTCCTGGAGTAATGGGGCCCAGAACACCCTTGGCTCAGGTTGGGTGGAGAGGCTGACTCCCTGAATGTTGCCCTCTCACTGCCTGCCCCACCCTCATCCCATTCTGCAGGACCCTCTGGTCCTGGGGTGTCTCTGGCTTCTGGCTGTGGCATGGATTGGAACCTGCTGAAAGCAGACGGAGGCTGCTGCCTCAGGCAGGACCCAGGGAATCTACAACCCTTTTGACCTTCTCAACTGGCTCCCCAGCCCTAAATTACCCTTTCCTCTCTCCTGTGTCACACTCCTGTGTCCTGGCCCTCTAGGGACTCCAAATGACAGAACTAGGAGGTACCGAAAGCTCAAGGCCAGCCCTCCCATTTGACAGAAGGGGTAACTGAGACCCAGGAGAAGGAAAGACTTGCCCAAGTTCAAACAGGAGACAGAGCCCCATTATCATGGAAGAACTGGTGTGTGGGGAGGGGCATGCCCATGAGACTTTGGATTGCACTCCACCATTGAGCAGGGTGGGGGTGTGAGGGAAGGGGTCTGGGACTTTGAGCCCAGGTAGCTTCGCTGGGCCTTTCCTGGTCTCTGGGACTGGGAGCAACAGTTCTTAGTTCCTGCGGCCCTGAGCCTCCCAAGCATTTTATGAGAAAGGCAGCAGTTGGGGGAGGGCAGTGCTTGAGGGTCCCCTCTCCATCCCCGGTCCTCTGCCCCAGCAGCTGAGCAGCAACCCTCAACTCCTGTCTCTGTAGGTAGCTGCATCATTGTGGAGGGAGTGGTGAGGCTGAGGTCAGTGTCAGACTCCCCCCACCCCAGAGCAAGGGCCTCTGTGCTGGCCCCAGCAGCTGAGGGGTACTGAGCCCATCTCCTGGACAGACACCTGCTCCTCACTATCCATGCCTGAGCCATCACTCAGCAAGGGAGCCAAGAAGCCCTCCCTGGAGGCACTGACCTGTGTGGGCACCAAAGGTGAGATTCCACCTGGGGACCCATGATGGGGACCTGGGTCAGTTCCTCTCCACCCTCCTCCCTTCCCTGGAACCCACAGTCCAGCCAGTGCTGTAACTAAGCTGTGACCAGAAAGGCAGATGCTGTGTGTGTGTGTGTGTGTGTGTGTGTGTACACACATGTGAATGCATGCACAAACACCCAAGTAGGGGTTGGGAGTACTGACTTTAGGATGCTGAGATATTGAAATATATAAGACTCAAATAAATTCTACCACAGTCAGAAGGGTACTGAGCTTATCACAAATCAGGTTCAAATAAGTCCCTTCACTTCCTTAGTCTCGGTTTTCATGTCTGCAAATTTGGAAATAATTCCTAGGAGGAGAAACCTACGTAAAAATGATCCACAAGCTGGAAGTTGCTGCATGGAGGCAACACGATGCAGTCCCACTGCTCCCTGCCCCCATGAGAGGACTGAGGATGGGAAGAGGAAGGGCTCTGACTCAGGAACACAAGGGCAGCCTCCACCTCTCCTCGCTGCTCCCCTTTCCTCTGCTGCTGGCCTCCTCAGCCCTTCACAGGCCCAGGCAGCAGGGGATGGGGGAGCCCCAAGTTCTGAGAGGGAGATTTGCCCTAAGGTTCTCTCCTCCTTCACGGACAGTGAGGCTGAGGGGACAGCCCTCTCCCAGAGCTCCATACCGCGCCCCTCATGGCGGTCCCCCAGCAGGTTTGAGCACGTTTAGCTTCCCATGTATTCTCCAGCTTCTCTTTGGGTGGTATCGGGCAAGGAAGAGTTTTGCAACATGCCTGAACCCACAGATTGTGGTCTGTGCGTGCTGGGGCTGCGGGAGGGATTGCAGTCTCCCAAGCCTTCCACAGAGCTAGGAACTGGCCGGTGACCACCTGCTGTGTCCCAGCAAAGCTGACGGCACCCCGCACATGGCTATTGGCTATTCAGCTGTTCCTGTTACTTGGCCTGGTCCCTGTGCATGCCTCTCCAAAGACAGCAGGACCCCTGCATGCTGCCTCTGCCAGTGAGTCTGTAGAGAGGTGAAGGGGAGCCTCTCCCAGCATCCAGCTCCCTTTGCTCTGCCTCCCCCAACTGGGTGGTGACTGAGAATCAGAGGCAGAGGATTTAGAGAGCGTCTCTTCCTCCTCCACATCTGGCAGATGAAGAAACTATCTATCCAGAGATGTGAAGGGACATGTTCTAGGTCACACAGCAGGCCAGTGTCCAGGCAGGTTCCAACCTGAATTTCCTGGGCCACTTGTGCTGCCCCAGGCACAGGTCACCTCCTTCCTCCACCTCCCTTGCCCCCAAGCTTGAACTTGCAGCAAGATCCTAAGATGAGATGCTGAGGGAATTGTTTTACAGATTTGTGGATCGGATCTCAGAATGGAAAGGGCCCTGAGCTCATCAGCCAGGAAGAAATCCGATTTGGCTTTGATGGCCATAGTTACTGGTCACATGTCATTGAAATCTTTTTATTTTCTATGAACCCGGTTGTGGAGGGGCTAGGGGGCTGGAATGGCTGCTGGGCCCAGAGCTGCTTCTGAACTTGGCAGCTGTGGTCTCCATCATAACACACCCAGGACTTGGGACTGAGGGTGGGAGCCATGCGGTGAGAGGGGACGGCCTGGACAGGTTGGCCAAAGCCCGAAGTGAGGGTTTCCAGGAACCTACTGACCCTTCAGGCCAGGGCACCTGGGAATCTGGTCAGATCTCACAGGTTATGTAAGTGTTGCCAATTTTATTCAGCTTTCATTGTCTTTTCCCCAGTGATGCCAAGGCTGCTGTGTGGGCTTCAGGATCCAGAGCTGATGGGTTTTGATGGCGAGGCCTGAGTTGTGCAGGCAGGGGCAGCGGGTGGGGAAAAGGGGCCAGAGTGGCTCAGTTGGTGGACTTCCTTTTGGCAGCGGGGCACTATGGCTAAAAGGATGGGCTGTGACGTTGCCTCCAGAGGCTCCAGTACAGCCCAGCTCTGCAAGCAGCCTTGTAGAGCAGGGGTTGGGTCAGACATGATATAAATAAATAAAGCACCTCCCATGTGCCAGACACACAGTAGTGCTCAGTGAATGATCAACTCCCTGCTCAGTCCCCTTGTAAGGGGCCTGGCAGATAGTAAGCCCTTGGACTTCTATTTCCTTCTACTGTCTGGCTCTACCAAGAAGAGCTGCTTGGCTGATCTGGGTGTGCTGTGTGTGTCCCCCTATCTGGCTGGCCCAAATGCCATCATTTCTTCCCTCCCCATGGCTGTAGGAAAAGACACTCTGAGGAGTGAGCCTTGGCTAGCGATCCAGCAGCCTGAGTCCATTCCCTAACCCCTAGGGGCACATGTGAGCTATGGGAGGTGGAGACCGGGAGGCCAAAGGCCGAGCAGTTGCTGGAGGGAGCCACTGGGAACAGGGGATGATGAGCAAGGCAGCAAGGGCTTTCCAAGAATGCTCCTGGACCATCTGTATCAGAATCACCTGGGGAGGTGTTTCAATACAAATTCCAGAATGGGCACGTTGGCTGACACCTGTATTCCCAACACTTTGTAAAACTGGGGCAGAAAGATTGCTTGAGCTTGAGATCAGCCTAGGCAACCTAGCAAAAATCCATTTCTACAAAAAAGATTTTATAAAAGACAGCCAGGTGTGGTGGCATGTGTCTGTAGTCTCAGCTACTTGGGAGGCTTAGGTGGGAGGACCACTAGAGCCTGGGAGGTAGAGGATGCATTGAGCTGTGAGAGTGTCACTGGAGTCCAGCCTGGGAAACAGAGTGAGACCTCATCTCAAAACAAGACCAAAGGAATCAAAGCCCAGGTTCCTGGGCCCCACCGCCTCAGAATCTGAACTGGTATCACCCGAGAATCTGTACTTTAACAAGTAAGCCTAGTCACTCTGATTCACAGTGAAGTCTGAGGATCTTTGCAGCAGAAAATAAAGGAGTCTGCTCCAGTTGACTTGTGGACCTGCCTACAGCAGGGGCCAGACCTTATGATGAACTAAGAAGTTCATAATAATCATCCCAGCTGCTGTGGCTCAGCAGGGGAGCAGTGTCCCCAACCCCATTCCATATTTCCCTCTTGGTGTTAGGGGGTCCAGTTCTGTCCCACTAAGCCCACTAGAGCGGGGACGCAGAACAGGGAAAGTGATAGTGGCTGTTGTGCCCCGTTGCGTCCATCAACGTTGGATCCCTCTGGTGTTGGCTGGGAGGTTTCTTTGGGTGATAGATGGACCAAGGGAAAGCTTGTTTGCCTGATAAATATCGATCCATTGGGTTTACGAGTCAGCGCCCACAGTTTCCTCACCAGCTTTCAGCCTGGGGAGGCCAGTCATCCTTCATGGACTCCATCTGTGCAGCCTGGCCTTCTCTGAGAAATGGGGGGTTGGACAGGCTCACCACAGAGTCCCACGTGATTCCTCTTCCCACCCAACCTGGGCTCCTAATAATTAGCCCTGGTTTTCTTTGCAGAGAGGAATGGTCATTTGTGCCCCTCTGAACTTCCTGCTCGCAAACTGAGCCAACAAAGATGTGTTTCTTAG
>NW_016108039.1:142313-143392 GCF_001604975.1 Cebus imitator | reverse complement strand
TCTCTACTAAAAATACAAAAAATTAGCTGAGCGTGGTGGCGTGAGCCTGTAGTTCCAGCTGCTCGAGAGGCTGAGGCAGGAGAATTGCTTGGACCTGGGAGGTGGAGTTGTAGTGAGCCAAGATGACACCACTGCACTCCAGCCTGGGCAAAACAGCAAGACTCCATCTCAAAAAAAATAGATAAAGACAGAGGGGAGAGAGACAGAGAGAGACACAAGAGAGAGAGAGAGAGAAAAGACCAACATTCAAGCTCTAGCAGTTAGCAAAAAAGAATTCCCTCTTACTCAGCCTTTTTGTTCTATTCAGATCTCCAACTGATTGGTTAAGGCCCACCCTCATTAGTGAGAACCATCTGCTTTACTCTGTGGACTGATGCAAATCTTATCCGGAGGCTGGGCTTGGCGGCTCACTCCTGAAATCCCAGCACATTGGGAGGCTGAGGCGGGTAGATCACTTGAGGTAGGAGTTCAAGACCAGCCTGGCTGACATGGTGAAACCCTGTCTCTACTAAAAATACAAACATTAGCCAGGCATGGTGGTATGCACCTGTAATCCCAGCTACTCAGGAGGCTGAGACGGGAGAATCACTTGAACCTGGGAGGCAGAGGTTGCAGTGAGCCAAGATTGTGCCACCGCACTCCAACCTCGGCAGCAGAGCAAGACTCTAACTCAAAAAACCCCCAAACTTATCTGGAAACCCTCTCTCTCTTTCTAATAAATCGCTATTCTGAGAAAAAAAAAGTCACAAAAACAACTGGTCCTATCATACCTTTCCTCTGCCTTCATTTTCCAGGTACACAGAAAACATTTTTAAAGCCCAACAATAAATCAGAAAAAAACTAAATAGTAAAAAACAAAAAGTGAAAGAGAGTAAAAGGCGCTAACAGAGAAGGCAAAATGAGGAATAAAAGAGGATATAAAATGATCCAGAGAGGTATCATATATATGACTAAAAATCAAGAGGTAGACGAAAATATATTCATCATGATGGCTATTGGAGGTCTCGGGGTGATATTAGCCATCAGAATTAATATATTTTCTTCAATGATATCAAATAAATATCAGTGCCCTTTACAGC
>NW_016108039.1:137896-139503 GCF_001604975.1 Cebus imitator | reverse complement strand
CCAGGCTGGAGCGCAGTGGCGCGATCTTGTCTCACTGCAACATCCGCCTCCTGCGTTCAAGTGATTCTTCTGCCTCAGCCTTCCAAGTAGCTGGGACCACAGGCACATACTACCATGCCCTGCGAATTTTTATATTTTCAGTAGAGACAGGGTGTAGCCTTACTTTTATAATAGAACAGCCTTTAACAGGACATGGATCACAAAAGGAAGGGAACATATATTGAGTGCTGACTATATGCAAGGCATTGTTTCAGACACCAAAGCTGTCTTCTCATTTGATCTCTGCAATCGCTGTGTGAAACAGGCACTATTCCTGACTTAAAATTTCGACACCAAGGCTCAGAGCAATCCATAAAACAAATGACAACGTGGGTAGCCCCAGTCATTGTCCCTGTTTTTATCCCCTGTTCAGTGTCATAAGCATCTGCACTTAATGAAAAAGAAAAGGCATAAAAAATAGTAAAAGAAATAAAAATTTCAACAAAGAATAAAAGGAAAAATAGCCATTCTCTTACCTCTCTGGATGGGCATGGAACTTCACCAGGCTGCTAGAGAGCTGTCTCTTTGCTTGTAAGTCCTCACTGAGCCAACTCTGTTCATCTACTAGTCATTCTAGCGTCAGCAGCAACTGAGAAAAGAAGAGAGAAGAAGCAATACACAAATGACACAGTGAGACATGAAGCCACAGTTAACCCTGAGAAGAAAATGCATTAGCATGTACTATGAATTAAAAAGCCCGCTTTCTTAGTACTTAAGCTTTTGATACTATTGTATAGTTTTCAAATCAATGTCATTTTTTTTTAATCTTTAAAACCCTGTAAGGTGGAATTCAAACATGGGAGCAAAAAGAATAAAAAGGAGAGAGAAGCTAGAAGCACAGGAAAGCAGCCAAGAGAAAGGAGTAAGAGGGAAGCAGGACAGGCTAGAGGGAAACATACATAATAGGAGTTACCAGTATTCTTCATTCATTAATAAATATTTATTGAGCACCTTCCATGGGAAAGACTCCATTCCAGGTTCTAAGGGAAAGCCTACTATCTAGGGGAGCAAAAAGACATTCATTAACCATAGACGTGTGTCATTGTGAGTGTAATAGTGTTATAAAGATAACGAGCTATGATTATGTATAACCAACAGAGAGTTGTTGAAGGTAGAGTTGAAAGCCAGAATGGAGTGGAGTGAGTAGTTATTAAGAGAGATGCTAATGGAGACAGGGAGTACAGGCAAGTAAGTCTTTTGGAAAAGAAAGGTTAAATGGGCTGGAGCTACAAAGAAAGTTGGGGCAAAAGCAGGGATTTCTTTCTCTTTTTTTTCAACTGGGAGAAATTTGAACATGGTTAAATGCAGACAGAGGAGAAAGATTCAGTTGAGAGAGCGATGACTTACGTATGAGTGTGAGGGATAACTATCGGTATGTGTCCAAAAGAACTGCTGCTCTTTACAGAACCACATGTCAGAAAGAGGCATCTATACCTGCTAACGACCAAAGTAGGAAACTTCAGAGCAGTTTCCCGATGAAATAACATTTATGAAAAACCAATACCATGGTTTATTTCACAGTAGAAAAACAAGTTTGTGTCGGGTGTAGTGGTATGCACCTGCAGCTT
>NW_016108039.1:134538-136385 GCF_001604975.1 Cebus imitator | reverse complement strand
ATTATGATACTGAAAATGAATGGTGACCATTAGCAGAAGCAAGAAGAGATGAAGTTTTTATGTAAGTACTTCAGCTAGTACAGGAAAAAATGATAGCATTAGGATATCTCCATTTTGCAACCCTTAATGAATTAATGGATTAGGCATCAAACCCCCAAAGCTGCTAACATCACAAGAGATCACCAAACAGTACATGCCTCCAGATGGAAGAACATGCCACCACCTCTGAGGAATCCTGCCAAAAGCTAGCACTACATGCCCTCAACTTTCAGTGTTCTCAACAGAAAATGATAAATACTTGGTTATGACAAAGTTCATTAAAACTCATCATAGGCTGGGCACCATGGCTCAAGCCTGTAATCCCAACACTTTGAGAAGACCAGGTGGGTGGATCATGAGGTCAGGAGTTCGAGACCAGCCTGACCCAAATGGTGAAACCTTGTCTCTACTAAAAATATAAAGATTAGCCAGGCATGGTGGTGAATGCCAGTAATCCCAGCTACTCAGGAGGCTAAGGCAGGAGAATCGCTTGAACCGGGGAGGTGGAGGTTGCAGTCAGTGGAGATCATGCCATTGCACTCCAGCCTGGGTGACAGAGCAAGACTCTGTCTCAAAAAAAAAAATAATCATGATAATATCCACACCTGCTAACATTTACATTGCCACTGGCTCTCTAACAAATGCTTTGTATATAGTTAATTCTTTTAACAAACCCAGTGCTCTGGTTCCTGCCTGCTTTTCCCACTTTAGTATCTGCCATTTTACTCCTCACTCACGACTCTGTAGGTACACTCGGCTGTTTCTGTTCTAGGAACACCAGACTTTCTCTTAACTCTAGGCCTAGAGTAAATAGATAATAAAACCACCCAGAAGATAAAACAAATTAATCCAAATAATTTTTGAACTCACTAACTGAACACTGTCAGTGCAAAATACCCTAAGGATAAAAGAATCACAAAACTACCTTAAGGATAAAAATAATTACAAAAAAAAGTAAACATTACAGAATATATTTACTGTTGATAATGGTATTTATGTAGTAATTCTGAAACTACTTTTGCATAGCATACTATTCTGCAAATGTGTAAATATTTTGAAATACAGTGATGTTATAAGTAATCAGGGCTCTCAAGGAGATACAAATATGAAATGAAGGAAAAAAGAACCTATACTGTTAAATTAGAATTACAGAAGTCAGTATTAAATCTTCGTATGTATACAAATACATACATATATACTTAAAAATATTCACTGCTAGCTCTGTTCACTTAAAAGGGCCTGGAAGCAAAAGGTATTCATGTGGCAATGAAGACATCTTGTGCCCAGATCACAGTTTGTCAATGCCATTACCCACCGAAAGGAACCAGGGAGCTCTTTAGGATAATGGCTGATTCTGGGACTGAGGCAGGTAAAGTAAAAGGTAATCATAGAACATCTTACTGTGCCAGAAACTGTGAAAGGACAAAAAACAAAGAAACCAAAAAAACTGATAGGGATATGGCAAAGGCTCAGAGAAACTGCTCGATGAGGTTCCCACTGACTGAGTCTGCGTTAATTTGAGGAGTAAAGGAAATAATGACCGAAATCAATACTATAATGATTTTTGAAAATCCATATTGATAAAAACAAATGATAAAAACAAACAGAGACAGGGAAAGGGCAGATCTTCTTTATAAAATAATATCTATAAAGAAAGAAGAAATTTTACAAACAGAAAATCGTAATTTTTTTTTGAGACTGAGTCTCATTCTGTCGCCAAGGCTGGTGTGCAGTGGGGCAACCTTTCTGCCTCCCGGATTCAAGCAGTTCTCCTGCCTCAGCCTCCTGCATAGCTGGGATTACAGGCA
>NW_016108039.1:129871-133105 GCF_001604975.1 Cebus imitator | reverse complement strand
TAGAGACTAAGAGACATGACAACTAAGCACAATGGGTTGGGGGGAATCAAAGTAGCTATACAGAACATTATTGGGACAACAGGAACTCTGAATGTGGATACTAAGCCTATATCAAGGTTAAATTGTATTGTAGCTATATAGGAGAATGCTCTTAGGAAATACTGATGTATGCAGCATAAAGGGTCATGATTTCTGACAGAAATTTTCCAATGGTTCAGAAAACACATTACATCCACATATGTGTGTGTGTACATACAAAGAAATAAGACAAATGTGGCAGAATGTTGACAACTGGTCTGAATAAAAATGTATGAGTCTTCACTATACTATTCTTGCCCCTTTTCTGTAGGTTTGAAATTTCCAAAATACAAAATTTAGAGAAAACTACACTTTAAAAAAAAGGCAAATAAAGAATAAAAACAAATCCAACATTATTTTACTCTTTGATTAGTATAAAGTTTTCAAACTAGAGAATGACTACTCGTAAGACTTTTCTAAACCATCCCCTGAATGGGGCTAGGCTTGGCAAATAACTCAGTGTACACGGCCTACCCTTCCTGACAGTTTCGTGTAGGTGATGTCGAGTTACCGCGAGTGGCCCCAGACTTGACAGATACCCGGGAAAAGCTGTCAGCACATGGCCCTGCTGTGCAGGACTGGAACCACTACCTCCTGCATTTCTGAATCCCTGCAAAACTATCTGAAAAGGAGAACAAGGACAGACTTTCTCTGGACCAAATTGTGACCCCAAAGCAACAGCCTCAACTCAACATGAGGTAAGGACAGTTCTTCAGCCTTTCAGAGGAATTCCTAACTTATGTTTTCCATTAAGGTAGGAAGAGAAGAGAATCTTAGCCAAACCTATTACCTGCGGTCAGCGGGTTGGCGGCAACCCAGGCGCTGACAGTATCAGTGGCGTCCGCGGCGCGGTCGGCGTCAGCGGCGTCCAGAGGGTCTGCGGCGTCCACGCCGAGCTCGGCGCGTCAGCGGCGCGATCACTGAGGCGCGTCAGCGACGTCCCATGCGCTAACGGCGTCGGCAGCGTGACGGCAGCGTCCCAGGCGCTGATGGCAACGGCGGCGAGGTCAGCGCGTCAGGAGTGTCGGCTGCGAGGTAGTCTCCTCTGGGGCATCCGGGGCGCGGTCAGCGGTTCGGCGGCATCCCAGGGGCGTCGGCGCCTAACGGGTGTCCGCGCTGACGGCGTCTGCGAGGTCTGCGCCGTGACGGCGGCGTCTGAGGCAAGGTCGGCGCATTGGGGGCGTCCCAGGCGCGTCGATGGGGTCCCATGCACTAAGGGCGTCGGCGGCGTCCGAGGCATTTCTGCGGCGTCCCAGGCGCAGATGGCATCGGCGGCGCGGTCGGCGCGTCGGGAGTGTCGCGGCACGGTAGGCTGGTCAGGGGCATCCACGGCGCGGTCAGCGGTTCGGCGACATCCCAAGCGCTGACAGCATCAGTGGCGTTGGCGGCGCGGTCGGAGCGTCGTGGGCGTCCGCGGCATCAGCAGCGCGGTGGGCGCATCGGGAGTGTCGGCGGTGGCCGCGGTGCGGTCAGTGGGTTGGCGGTGTCCCAGGCGCTGACAGCATCAGTGGCGTTGGCTATGTAGGCGAGTTGGGGGCATTAGCGGCGTTGGCGGCGCGGTCCGCACGTCGTGGGGCGTCTGCGGCGCGGTCGGCGTAGGCTGTGTCCAGAGGATCTGTGGCGTCCGCGCCGAAGTCGGCGCGTCAGTGACCTCAGTGGCGCGGCGACGGTGGCGTCCGCAGGGTCTGCGGCGCGACGGCGTCGTCCGAGGTACTTTGGCGGCGTCTGTGGATAGCATCGGCGGCGCGCGGGAGTGTCGGCCTGGTAGGCTGGTCGGGGGCATCCACTGCGCTGTCAGCGGTTTGGCGGCTTCCCAGCCGCTTATAGCGTTAGTGGCGTTGGCGGCGCGGTAGGCTCGTCGGGGACATCTGCAGCGCGGTTAGCGGTTCACCGGCGTCCCAGGGGCTGACGGCGTTCGCGGGGTCCCGCAGCGCATTGGGGATATCCGCGGCGCGGTCGGCCGGTCCGTGGCGTCTGCGGCGCGACGGCGGCTTCCGAGGCGCCTTGGCGGCGTCCCTGGCGCGGATGGCTTCGGCAGCGCAGTCGGCGCGTCGGGAGTGTGGGTGGCACGGTAGGCTAGTTGGGGGCGGCCGCGGCGCGGTCAGCGGGTCGGCGGCGTCCCAGGCGCTGACAGCGTCAGTGCCGTAGGCGGCGCGGTCGGCGCGTCGGGGGCGTCAGCGGCGACGGCGCGGTCCGCGCTTCAGGGGCGTCTAGGCGTCCAGAGGGCCTGCGGCGTCCGCGCGTCGGGGGCGTAGGTGGCGATTTCGGCGTGTCAGGGACGTCCGCGATGCGACGGGGGCGTCCCATGCGGTAACGGCGTCGGTGGCATCCGCGGCATCTGCAGCGTGTCGGGGACGTCCGCAACACGGTAGGCGGGCGTCCGTGGGGTCTGTAGGGCGAGGGCGGCGTCCGAGGCGCGGTCGGTGCGTCGGCGGGGACTTGGCGTCAGCGTCGCCATAGGCGGGGGCCGCTCCTCAGTGTTGCCGGCCGGTGCGTCGGCGGGGCGCTGAGTTAAGGTTTACTGGGGCGTCCACGCAGCGTTTCCAAGGTGTGCCGAGGCGGGGCGGCGGCCGGGATCTGCACCGAAAGTTTAAGGTTTAGCAGGAAGTCAAGGTTCAGGGGGAAGTCCACCCAGCCTTTCCGAGGTGAGGGCGCCACGGTAGTGGGGAGGGTGGTGAGTCCGGGACCCGCGGCGCACAACTGGGTCGATGTGCGCGCCGGGGGGCCTCCAGAACTTTCGCTGTGCCAGCCACGCGGGCGCGCAGGGACCCCCCCAAGCGCTTAAGTTCCCTGCGTTGGATTCTCCGCCGGCCGCAGGCCTGCTCTCCTGGGCTCTGGGAAAGAAACTTGCGGGCGAGTGGAGAGATGTAGCAGCTTCGGGGACACATTCTAGATCTGGTGAAAGACATTGACCCTTTGCCTCACCTTCAGAGCATTCTCCTCTCCCAGTGTTTTCTCCTGTTGAGCAAAGTTAAAGAAGCGGATAAATTTTTTCATCTGGTTCCCTGTCCCCCTTTTTTTTTTTTAAGATGGGGTTTCACCACGATGGCCAGGCTGGCCTTGAACTCTTGACCTCAGGTGATCCACCCACCTCCGCCTTTCAAAGTGCTAGGATTGCAGGCGTGAGCCACCGCGTCCCGCCCTTGTTCCCCTCCC
>NW_016108039.1:127840-129537 GCF_001604975.1 Cebus imitator | reverse complement strand
CGTCTTTTCTTTCGTTTTTAAACCAGATGTTTGTTTAAATTCCAGTCCTGAGAACATGCTTTATCTGATCATTAGTGTATTGTTACTTCTGTTCTGAGAGCCATCAGATGCTTCAAATGGTCCCAGGTATCCCTTTGAGTGGGTGACTGAAAGTATAGGCTTTTTTTTTTTTTTTTTCCCCCATGAAAGTTTTTAGTTTATTAAGCTTCTCGTGAAAAATCTACAATGACCATAGATGATATTGCAGCACCTTTACTTCTTCGGCTGTGATCCAATCTCCAGCTCCCTTTTTGCCTGCGCCAATATTAGCATTTGCAGTCCCCTGACTTTCTTCATTCTGTTCTTTCGGTCCTTTCATTTCTTGAGGTCTTTTTCTTCTCACACAGGCCATGTCTTGCAAGTCTATGTTTGGGCTCATTTTTCTTTGCATAATCCAGGGAATCATAAATCACGCCAAAGCTGTTTGTCTTGCCACCACCAAAATGAGTTCTGAATCCAGATACGAAGATGACATCCAGTGTGGTCTTATACATTTTGGCTAGTTTTTCCCGAATTTCTGTCTTAAGCGCTGTTGCCTTCCCTGCCTCGTCTTCTCATTGTGCTGGGATTACAGGCTGTGCCCAGCCACAATGTGCAGATGATACCACAAATTACCATATTTTAAAAAACAGAAGCAGATACTTTAGACAAATTATTTTGTTTAATGCTAATGTCATTGTTGGTGTTAGTTTATGATTATATGAAATTAAAGGTATTTTACCAAATGAGCTATGCTTGGTTGTTCATTTAATCTGTCAATTTAATCTGTATAGGTATTAATAGGCCAGCATCGGTAGCTCATGCTGAATCCCAACACTTTGGGAGGCGCAGACGGGTGGGTCACTTGAGGCCAGGAGTTTGAGACCAGCCTTGCTCAACACGGTGGAACCTTGTTTCACATAAAAATACAAACATTAGCTGGGTGTGGTAGTGCATGCCATTTGTCCCAGCAACTCTTGGGTGGCTCAGTCAGGAGAATTGCTTGAACCCTGGAGGAGGAGGTTGCAGTGAGCCAAGATGGCACCACTGCACTCCAGCCTGGGCAACAGAGTGAGTCTTTTTCTCAAAAAAAATATATAAATGTGTATTAGATGTGTTACTGGTTGTGTAATACAGTAAAATTGGGTGAAGAGACCTAGGCAAGTTATTTGTATTTTAAGGGCTTGGATACAAATGCATAACCAAACCCTCAGCTTTTACTTTATTTTATTTTATTTATTTATTTATGAGAGGAGTCTTGCTCCGTCGCCCAGGCTGTAGCGCAGTGGCACGATCTCAGCTCACTGCAACCTCCACCTCCTGAGTTAAAGCAATTCTCCTGTCTCAGTCTCCTGAGTAGATGGGACTACAGGCACACGCCACCACACCTGGCTAATTTTTGTACTTGTAGTAGAGATGGGGTTTCACCATATTTGTCAGGCTGGTTTTGAATTCTTGACCTCAAGTGATCCACCTGCCTCAGCCTCCTAAAGTGCTGGGATTACAGTTGTGAGCCACCATGCCTGGCCACCCTAGGCATTTTTTTTTCCTTTTCAGCCTATCGATGAGACACCCTAGGCATTTAAATTAAAGTAATATATGGACTGGTTGGGGTGGCTCACACCTGTAATCCCAGCACTTTAGGAGGCCTAGGTGGGCAGATCACGAGGTCAAGAGAT
>NW_016108039.1:124427-127747 GCF_001604975.1 Cebus imitator | reverse complement strand
AAAAAGAAAATTAAAGTAATATAACAAAATAGAATGAAAAACAGTTTACAGTTTTCTGTTGGGGTCTTCATTCACCTTGCAGGTTTGTCTTGCTTTAGGTAATATACAAACATATGGAATTGTCAAGATTAAAAACTGAAGAGTAATTTTTTGGCATATAGAAGAATTTATTTATTTATTTATTTATTTAATTTTTAATTTATTTTTTTAATTTTATTTATTTATTTTTTAAAGATGGGGTTTCACCATGTTGGCCAGGCTGGCCTTGAACTCCTGACCTCAGGTGATCTGTCTGCCTCGGCCTCTCAAAGTACTGAGATTATAGGCGTGAACCACCGCGCCCAGCCGTAGAAGCATTTCTTCTTAAAGAATAGTTTTAGGCCAGGCGTGGTGGCTCATGCCTGTAATCCCAGCATTTTGTGAGGGATTGCTTGAGCGGTGGGCAGATCATTTGAGACCAGCCTGGGCAACATGGTGAGACCCTGTCTTTACTAAAAATAAAATAATTGGCTGGGTGTGGTGGCACACACCTGTGTTCCCAGCTACTTGAAAGGCTGAGGCAGGAGAATCACTCGAACTTGGGAAGTGGAGGTTGAAGTGAGCTGAGACCCGGCCACCGCACTTCAGCTTGGGCGACAGAATAAAACTGTCTCCCCCCAAAAAAAAAAAAGTTTTAACATAGAATTAAGACATTTTCTTGGTTAATTTAAAGTATATTTTAATTTTCCAGATATTTATAGAAACATATTACCTATATTGATTGTTTTGTCTTAAAATAAGGTTTTATATGAGGCATGCAAAAGACATAGTAGAGTTCTGTGAATTCACTCAGATATCACTGTGCATTTCTCCTCCATCTCATTCATCTTCTCTCCTTGGCAACCGTGTCCTTATTTTTGTGCTCCATATGACTTTGCTTTTAAAAAAAAATGGATTTGTTTTTTATGCATTTATCTTTAAAGAGTAGATTAAATTTTATTTTTTAGATTCTTGAAAATGGACTTACGCTTTGGTTAGTTCAAGACTTTCTGAGATTCATCCATATTTATTTTCTTTTTTTTTGAGATGGAGTCTTGCTCTGTTGCCCAGGCTAGAGTGCAAGTGCAGTGGTACAATCTCTGCTCACTGCAACCTCCGCCTCCCAGACTCAAGCAATTTTTCTGTCTCAGCCTCCAGAGTAGCTGGGATTATAGGCATGCACCACTATGCCTGGCTAATTTAGGTAATTTTAGTAGAGATGAGGGTTCTATTTTGGCCAGGCTGGTCTTGAACTTCTGACCTCAAGTGATCAGCCTGCCCCGACCTTCCAAAGTGCTGGGATTACCGATGTGAGCCATCACGCTTGTTATCCATTCATATTTCTGGGAGTAGGTATGATTTGTTCATTTTCACTGCTGTGAAATTTCATTGGGTAAATAATATCTTATGATTTATTTACTTACTCTCTTACAGATTTACTTTTGAGTTTTCAGTTTTTAGCTCTTACAAAAATGCTGCAATGAACATTACCGTATATGTCTACTGTTGAACATTTGCTAGAATTTCTCTAGGCCCTTTCAAATGCTTTTTAAACAGTTGCACTAGTGATGTTTTGGGGCTTGATAATTATTCGTTGCAGGTACTTTGCTATGTTTAACAGCATATCTGGCCTCTACCCATTAGATGCCACTTGTACTCTTCCTGTTGTGACAAAAATGTCTCTAGGCATTGCCATTGTTCCCAAGCATACAAAATCACCCCGGCTGAGAACCATTGTTGCTTTTTTTTGTTTTGAGACGGAGTTTCACTCTTGTTACCCAGGCTGGAGTGCATTGGGCAATCTTGGCTCACTGCAACCTCTGCCTCCTGGGTTCAAGCAATTCTTCTGCCTCAGCCTCCCAAGTAGCTGGGCTGGGATTACAGGTGCCCAACACCACGCCCAGCTATTTTTTTTGTATTTTTAGTGGAGATGTGGTTTCGCATGTTGCCCAGGCTGGTCTCAAACTCTTGACCTCGTGGTCCTCCCACTTTGGCCTCCCGAAGTGCTGGTATTACAGGTGTGAGCCACTGCGCCCAGCCCATTGTTGCTTTTGATACGTGAACAATTAAAAATTATTTTTGTGTGTTCTCTATACCCCACGAAGGATAACACATTTTTCCCTTTCTTCTTTTTAGAGGTAGAGGGCTCACTCTGTCTCCTATGCTAGAGTGTAGTGGTGAGAGCTTAGCTCACTGAATCCTTGAGCTCCTGGGCTAAAGGTAGTTTCCCGCCTCAGCCTTTTGCGTAGCTGGATCTATAGGCTTTACAGGTACGTGTCACCATGCTCAGCTCAGCACAACTTTCTTTGGCTCACGTCCCCATTATCTTCATGGCCCATCTGAAACCTACGCTTTAAAGGCTTCTCCTACAGTGCCCATTTGTAGTCTTGTCTTTTACCCAGGAATTCCTATAGCACTTAGGTTTGTATCTTGAATTTGACTCTGAAGTTTTTATTGTCTTGTATTGTCAACTTTGCCAGGATTCCTCACCCTGATGTATTTTCACCCCCTGCCCCCAAGTAAGGAAACAATGGGTTTTCACTTTTTTTTTTCCAGCCGTTCAATAGAATTTGTTCTGCTCAAGGGTTTTCACTTTCTAACAAAGAGGAAGGAATCTATTGTCAGTTGTTTGATCTGTATTGCTGTTGTTGATTTCCTTTGGATTATGGTCAATTTAGGCAGCTATCTGGGAAGAATTTTTTTTATTAATATACTTTTGACTTCTACATCTATAGCAGGGTGGAAGCCAACCTGAAGCACCCAGAGCTCTCTACAACTTTCTGCTACTTAAGCTCTCAGCAGAACCTCAGTAACTCCTAGATTTTTACCTTTTCAAAGCTGATTTTGAGTAGTTTGCTAACCTCTTGATACTCATGTTAAGTACTTAAATGTTAGCTGCCCCAACTGTTATGCAAACATTCTTCCTTCAGCTTCAGCCTGGGCACATCTCCAGGGACTGATGGGAGGCCTTTTTAGAATGATAATGTCATGTGCTTCATTTTATCTTTTCTGCAATGGGTGTAGGTCTTTCAGTAGTCAGTGTCTATGCTTTGCATTTTTGAGATTGTTCCCTTCACTTGTGTGAGACAAACAAGTTGTTATCTTTCTTCTCCTTATTGCCCCCAGGTCCTTGAAATTATTATTTTTTAAGAGTCTCCTCTCTCACCCGGGCTGGAGTGCAGTGGCTTGATCTTGGCTCACTGCAACCTCCGCCTTCTGGGTTCAAGCAGTTCTCTGTCTCAGCCTCCCAAGTAGCTGGTATTACAGGTGACTGCTACTATGTCTGGCTATTTTATATATAT
>NW_016108039.1:110099-124103 GCF_001604975.1 Cebus imitator | reverse complement strand
CAGTGGGGAGGTCTTGGTTCACTGCAACCTCCACCTGCCTCCACCATGTTTGGCTAATCAAATGTAACATTCTTAACAAGCCATCCTCTAGATTTAAAATGGTTTGTAATTGAAAACTAAAATGGTTTCCATTTGCAAACCATTTTAACTTGAAAAATTTCAGTTTGATAGTCAAGATAACTAGTCCCATCATTTTTCTTCAAAACATACAAATTTTGGGGCCTTTCTTTTTTTTCCCCCATAAAGAGGATCTCACTCTTTTTTCCAGACTGGAGTGCAGTGGCACAATCATAGCTCACTGCAGCCTTGAACTCTTGGGCTCAGAGAATCCCTACCTCAGCCTCCTGCTGTGTACAGGCTTGCCACCATACCTGGCTAATTTTTGTTTTTGTTTTTTTGAGACCAGGTCTTGCTCTGTCACCCAGGCTGGAGTGCAGTGGCGAGATCTCGGCTCACTGTAACCTCTGCTCCCTGGGTTCAAGCAATTCTCCTGCTTCAGCCTCCCTAGTAGCTGTGATTACAGGTATCTGCCACCGCGCCCAGCTAGTTTTTATGTGTTTAGTAGAGAGGGGGTTTCACCATGTTGGCCAGAGTGGCCTTGAATTTCTGATCTCAGGCAATCTACCCACCTTGGCCTCCCAAAGTGCTGGGATTACAGACACGAGCCACTGCACCCAGCCTTTTAATTTTTAAAAATATTTACATAGACAGGGTCTGTGACTCAGGCTGGTCTTGAACACCTGGCCTCAAGCTATCCTCCCACCTGGGCCTTCCAAAGTCCTGGGATTATGGGCATGAGCCACCCCACCAATCCTAGTTTTTAGGCCTTTGTGACTAAATAATTCATTCACTCAAGTGACAACTCTCTGCTTCCTGTACCTAAATACAAAGACCTATCAAATAATTTTTCTAAGGCCGGGGGGGGTGGTTCATGCCTGTAATCCCAGCACTTTGGGAGGCTGAGGAGGGTGGATCTCCTGAGGCCAAGATCAGCCTTATCAACTGGTAAAACCCAGTTGCTACTAATAATAAAAAAATTAGAGTCCACCGTGGTGGCTCATGCTTGTACTACCAGCTACTTGAGAGGCTGAGACAAGACAGTTGCCTGAACCCAAGAGGCGGAGATTGCAGTGAGCTGTGATTGCACCATCGTACTCCTGTCTGTGCTACAGAGCAAGACGCTGTCTCACAATGTTACACTTATGAGATTCATCTATCTAGGTGGAGGTTTGAGGGGGAGGGCGTGTGTGTGTGTGTGTGTGTGTGTGTGTTTAATGAGAAAGAGTCTCACATTCGCCCAGACAGGACTGCAGTGGCCTGGCTAATAGTTTTTATTTTTAGTAGAGGTGAGATTTCACCATGCTGGCCAAGCTGGTCTTGATTTCCTGATCTCAAGTGATCCATCTGCCTCGGCCTCCCAAAGTGTTAGGATTATAGGCGTGAGCCACTTCACAGGTCTGATTAAAATCTTTCAGCATGGAAAGACTTGAATTCAGAACTGAGTAGAATGAAGAGAGAGAGGAAACCTGTAAGGCATTCTTCTTTCTGGAGCAGATTTAGCAGAAGTAGCTTGGCTCTGAAGAAATAGTTGTGGCACAATTCCTGACCCCCAAATCATAACTAATATGGTGTGTTCATGAAACAGTTGGAACAGCAACTTCCTGCTCCCCACATCTCAGCGAAGGTTCTATGAACCTGGACCCTGATTCTTCAGTTTTCTATTTGTAGTAGCAATGACAGTTCCCTTGACAGCTCTTGCTGCAACAATGTTCTGGGAGACACCCGTGGGGATCCAGATGAAAGCCGGCTCTTGCAACTGCAACCTTCGGCAGTGCTCTAACACTAGTCAATATCAAATCCCTTTCTGCTTAAGTTAACCAGAGCAGTGTCTACTATGGGTAATTGAATCATGACTGATGCAATTATCAGATATAAACTGATGACAATGACAAGCGGGAAACCTGTACAAATACCAGATGTGAATCATGTGTTGGTTTATTCACATCTATTTGCCTTTTGATAATAATACTTTTTGATAATTGGTTTCTTGGTTTAATCTTTATGAAATTAACTTGAATGGCTCAAAATTCATTTTGTAGCTCTGAATTTAATTACTAATTGAGCCATTTAATCAAACTAGCTGGCCACCTACAGCTATTTAATCTCACTGGCCTACTGTAGATAGATAGATCCCTTATCTTAACCAGTTAGGGGATACCATACATTCTCTCTAAAGAACATCACTGGCCTGGCACAGTTGCTCACTCCTATAATCCCAGCACTTTGGAAGGCCAAAGCAGGCAGATCACAAGGTCAGGAGATCGAGACCATCCTGGCTAACACTACTAAAAATATAAAAAATTAGCTGGGCGTGGTGGCATGCACCTGTAGTCCCAGCTACTCGGGAGGCTGAGGCAGGAAAATTGCTTGAACCTGGGAGGCAGAGGTTGCAGTGAGCTGAGATGATGTCATTGCACTCCAGCCTTGGTGACAGAGCAAGACTCCATCTTCGGGGGAAAAAAAAAAGAGCCTAGACTGTGGCCCAGGCTTCTGACTGTGTTGGCAGACAAGTTATATTATCCCTTAAGCCTCAAAAAATGGAAATTTCGTGATGGGATCCCCTTGTGCATGCAATCTGACGAGTAAATGAGAAAATACATGGGGTGCTTAGCACAGTGCCTGCCATATAGTAAGCGTTTTATACATGCACACTACTGTTATTTCCACTGTTACCAAGTGATACACGGTATGGACTTCACCAGGGAGGTGGCCTGAAGGTGGGGAGAAGGGTGTGTCTCCTTCCTCAGAGAAGGGCAGAGAATGAGAGAATGGTTTCAGCAAATCAGAATAGTAGCTGTTCCCACCACAGCCCCAGGGCTTGTTCCCAGCTGCCTTGACCCAAGGTGCCACCCAGCGGGTCTAGAACAGACAGACAGAGTCTCTGCCCTCACTCAGCCGCTGGAATGCCTGAGGGACTTGGCTCGGGGCCTGGGGTGAGGATGGGAGGACAGTGTAAGAATCAGAGCCAGCCAGGGCCTCCCGGAGCCTTGGCACTGGGGAGAGCCAGACGAAAGCAGGACAATACATGTCCCACCAATGGTGGAGTGTTTGGGGAGGAGAACCCCATCTTCCCAAGGTCCTTTCACACTTTCACCTTTGCATCCTGGGAGTCACGTAGCAGGGTGCTCCCAAAGCTCAGGAGAGGATGTGTGGAGGGGTGAAGGTGGGCGGGGCACCAGCCTGTGGTCTCCTTGCTGGGGGCGGGACAGGAGAGAGAGGATGGACTCCACCCAGTCAGGTTGAGGACAGAATGAGTGAGATTCACCGGAAGTGCCAAATGGTCCGGGAGAGTTTCCAGCACTTTCGGTGTCTCAGAGGCACTCACAGACCACCCCCTTATCCTGGCTGGACTTGAAGCCTCTTGGCCTCCTGCATGTAGATGCTTACTTATCAGCCAAGCAGACCCACAGGGCTGAATTTCAATTTGTTCTGGCTGTGTCCACAGATCCCCATGTCCATTGGGCCCTGTGTGTGGGGACGGTGGTAAAGGAGACAGACGTGGAGACTGTCCTCCAGTCCCTCACACCAGGGGGACAGGCAGATGGGAGTGGGAGATGATTAGCACTGAGGCACGCAGTCCTCTTGGGTCTGTAGGAATGAGGGGACGGACACCAACTCTCCTGGGGTCAGGAACAGCAACTCAGAGAAGGAGTCCTGGAGCTGCCTCTAAAGGCTGACTTCCACTGCAAGGAAGAAGGGCGCTGTAGGTGGAGGGCAGGCTGGGGAGAGGCTGGGGCCATGCCAGTGTAGGGTGGGGCAGAAGAGCCCTCAGGAGGTGGTGGGGGATGGGCTGGAGGGTAACCTCTGAAGTCTGTCCGAGAGGGTTGGCCTGAAGAACTCTAAGAGACTTTCCGGGCTGACAGGTGCTTTAGGGGCTCTGGGGAGCAGTCACAGCATTTCACCAGTGTCAACTTGGACCAGGCTGGGAGGAGGGGTGGCTCTGCTCCCCGCTTCCCTTAAAGCCAGCATTTCTACAGGGAGAGAGGGAGGCGGGTCACATGTTGGACCCCCCCATCCCATGACTCCATGACCAGATCCCGGAGTGAGGGGGCAGGGGAGCGGGCACCCAGGTCTCTCCTGTTGGTGGTGGGCAGTGCTTTGCTGTCGTCAGATTACAGTGAGGCTTCTGACCCAAGTCACATACTGTCTGCTCTGACCTCTTGTGGGACTGCCCATACCCGCTATAATTAGCTCGAGGAGGGGCATGGAGGGGAAGGGCTGATGGGCTTGGGGATCTGGGTATGTCGGCCACGCAGAGGACCTCACAGTGAGCCTGTCAGAGGAAGGAAGGGCCGGCCGCCTGTGTGATTTTTCCCAAGAAGACACTGCTATTTATACTTCTGTAGCTTGGGATCGGCCTCTTGTAGATGAGGACGTGAAAGCCCAAGGCCACAAGCATCTACAGCCAGTCAAAGAGTAAAAACATGGGTTTCTGACTCCCAAGACAGCACCTGATCTGATTCCTGCAGTGGATTCGGTGAGGGTCGCCTCATGCTCCTGACTTCTCCCGGACTGTTGGTGCTGGGGTGAGAAGCATTGGACCCCTCAGCCACCGGGTCAGAAGACCCCTTAGCTAGTATGGGTGAGCCCCCACCTACGTCCTCGAACCATGGAATGCTAGAGGAAGGAAGGAGCCCAGGGCCAGCTGACCCCATCACCCCCTGCTGACACACTGCCCTGGGTGCAGGCCCAGGGAGGCTTAGGGAGCCCCAAGCTGCCGGAGCACTTGGGACAGTCCTTTCTCCCTGCCAGGCCTCGGCTGCCATGGTTTTAAACTTGTATTTGAGGTGAAGTACTTGAGGCCGGGCTCATGGTTGAATGGGAGGAGCCCTGCTCTGGGGGCAGCCCAGTGAAAAGACATAGCCTGGTGCAGGCAGCCTGGACTTGGCTTGAGATCCTGGCCATCATGTTCCTCTTGTATGTATCCCAGGGCAAGTGACAGATGAATCCTGAGTGTGTGAGGGGAGATGATGGAACAGTCTGCCTGGGATATTGTGAGGAGCAAATGAGAGGGTGTGTACCCGGTGCCTGGGACCAGCCTGGCACGTGGCCATCTTGGGATTGTGAGGAGTGAATGAGAGGGTGTGCACCCGGTGCCTGGGGCCACCCTGGCACGTGGTCATCTCAGGGTTGTGAGGAGCGAATGAGAGGGTGTGCAACTGTTGCACGGGACCAGCCTGGCACGTGACCATCTTGGGGTTGTGAGGAGCAAATGAGAGGGTGTGAACCCTGTGCCTGGGGCCACCCTGGCAGGTAGTCATCTCAGGGTTGTGAGGAGCGAATGAGAGGGTGCGCCCCCGGTGCCTGGGACCAGCCTGGCACGTTGTCGTCTTGGGCACTAGGACTGCATGCAGCAGCTGCTCCTCTGCCCACTCCC
Organism: Cebus imitator; assembly: GCF_001604975.1. NCBI lineage: Eukaryota > Metazoa > Chordata > Mammalia > Primates > Cebidae > Cebus > Cebus imitator. The sequence goes on along the minus strand of NW_016108039.1, from coordinate 118,666 downwards.
ATGTTAGAGGGATCTGTTTCCAGCTAGCAGGGCAGTCTGGGTGACTCCAGGAGGATTCCAGGGTCCTCAGTAGGAGTTTGGTCGCCTTGATTTTCTTCTCCGCAGCTCTGGGCACAGCCAGGGGCCTGTCACTGGCCAGGGGACTTAGGAGACCACACAGACCACCCACCCAGCCTGGATCTCCCAGCTGCCAGGCCCCCTGCTCTGAAATCTGGGCTTTGGGGTCCTACGGTCTGAGCTACCCTCCCAGCCTCACCCCACACCTGCCTTTGGCAGTACTGGCTGTTCCTGACTCTTTCATGTTCTTCCAGCCTCTCCACATCTGTAGTGTTTCCTTCTCCTCTCCCTGCTGGACTCTGGGATTTATCACCTCTGCTTTCTTCCCTGTGCAATCCCTGCCTGGCCCATTCAGGACTGTGGCTCATCCTGGCCCTCGGGCCTGGCACCGCCTGCCCTAAGACCTCCCAGGAGAGAGACTGGAGGGTTTGTGCCTCCCCATCACCCCTGCCTGGCTAGAGGCCCCAGGTCCCGTGGGTCCTGCCTCCCTCTGTTGCTTCTGCCCAAGTCGTGGCTGCCGGGGTCATCTCAGCCCTGATTGTCTGTGTGGCTCAATTCTCCCCAGAACTGCTGCCCCCGGAAGGCCCCCAAACTTTCCTCCAGTTTCTCCAGGACAGCAAGGAGTCGAGGGGTGGGCCGGTCAGTATGCCAGGGCACTCCTGCTGCTAAGCTGTAGTGGTGCCAGCCTAAGGTCCAGCAGGGGCAGCAGGATGGACACTGGGCCCAGACACAATAGCCATGCCCGAGGGCCACGCAGAATGAGGCAGGGGCAGAAGCAGGTGCCAGCTGGGCCTGGGCCGCCCTCCCCAGGGCCCCCTGCCTGCATGCCCCCACCTCGTGGTGTTGTGTCTAGGCGGGCAGCCTCGTCTTCGTCACACCACGGCAGCAGGAGTGTCTGGTGGGTACAGATTGTGCCTGTTCTCGTCTGCCCTGTTCCCCGCCACTGCTGCCAGGGAATGCAGCTGGAGGAAGGTGGGAGTAGATAGGGTGTGACAGAGGCTGAGGCCAGTCCTGCAGGGGGACAGGCGGCTGCGTGGGCTCTCTCCCAGGGGAGGGCTGCTTTCCAGACCTCGTCCTTCCATAGATGACCTGAGGTCTCTGCCTGGGTGGGGCCATCGGAGGCTCTGTTGTGTCAACTGTGATGTGATGTTCTCCAGATCCTTGTCGGACCTGGCTTCAGGGTCTGGGCTCAGGGATGCAGGCTGCAGGGTTGGAGAGCAGGGCCACAAGAGGGCTTGGTGATCCAGGAGGCTTCAGAGGGAAGGACCCTGGTGCGGCATCTGGAGGGGAAGCTGCAGCCGTAGGGCAAGAGGAGCGGGATGGAGGCGGCAGTGTGTGCAGAGGCCGGGCACTGGGGCTGGGGTTGTTGAGCTGGAATGCCCAGGAGGTGAGATGAGCGTGGGCGGGAGGGCCTCTGCTGCTGGCTGCAGGGTGGCTGAGCCAAGCAGGGGGCTGGAGTTCTCCTACAGTGGTGGGGCTCTGTGCCACTCCCTCCTCCCCTCCCAGCCCAGCCAAGGCCTCTCCGATGGGTCTCACAAGCTGCCCCCGCTCTCCTTGCTCCCGTCCCATCTCTAGCCGCAGGTGGGGCCTGTGCCTGGATGATTCTCCTGCCAAGGACATCATTGACTTCCCCTTAGTGCTACCCGGCGTCCTCTATGATGTGAGCCACCAGTGCTGCCTCCAGTACGGGGCCTACTCTGCCTTCTGTGACGACATGGATGTGAGTGGGCTGGGATGGGTACCAGGGTGTGGGGACCCAGTGGGAGGGCTCAGGGGGCAGCCCTCACCAGCCAGTGGATGCCAGCCTGGGAGGAACCTCGCTGGCCTGGGCTGTGCCCCCAAATGATACTGTGACACGTCAGAGGCCTGTGGGAGAGGCCAAGGATGGACAGCCACTGACCCGGCTCTGAATTCTGGGTCAATCACGGATCCACTGTGACAAGTCCCTTAGCCTCCCTGGGGCTGGCTTTTAAGAGGGAAAAGGGCCAGGCGTGGTGGCTCACACCTGTAATCCCAGCACTTTGGGAGGCTGAGGCAAGTGGATCACGAGGTCAAGAGATCAAGACCATCCTGGCCAAAATGGTGAAACACCGTCTCTACTAAAAATGCAAAAAATTAGCTGGACATGGTGGCACATGCCTGTAGTCCCAGCTGCTTGGGAAGCTGAGACAGGAGAATGGCTTGAACCCAGGAGGCGGAGGTTGCAGTGAGCCGAGAATGCGCCATTGCATTCCAGCCTGGGCAACAAGAGTGAAACTTCGTCTCAAAAAAAAAAAAAAAAAAAAAAGGGGGGGGGGAAGGAACCCGTGTGGGGAGGGTCTGTTTATCCTGGAGAAGACTGCCTGGAGTGATCTTCTAACGGGAGTGTTTCCAGAGGCGGGGCTGGGCCGGGAGAGGGGTGGACAGCTGGGGAGTGGTGTGAGCAGCACAGTCCCGGGCCCCCCACACCACCACAGGGTCTGGAGAGGAAGGTGGGAGCAGACACAGAAGGGACTTCTGGGGGTCTGTGGACCCCCACCATGTGGAAGAGTGTCTAGGGGGCGCTTGGGGACAGGGTGGGGGCAGGGTGGCTGGTGGCACAGGGGTGGGGTGGGGTGAGGGTGTGGCTTGTGCCTCCTCCTTGCAGAATGTCTGCCACACACTTTGGTGCTCTGTCGGGACCACCTGTCACTCCAAGCTGGATGCAGCCGTGGACAGCACCCGGTGTGGGGAGAAGGAGGTAGGAAGTGCCCAGTCCCAGCGGTGGGAGGGAGAGGCCAGACCACCTGCTGTGTCCAGGCCCAGGAGTCAGCCCCAGCTCACAGTCTTGCTGTGCTCCTAGCAGACCCCCACTCTCTGCAGCCCAAGCCTCCATCTACGTAGTGGAGGCGTTGGGCACAGGGCTTGATTCCATGATTCCCCGGGTGTCTTCAGCTGAGTCGGCATGTGGGCTGTTTTACTCCCTGCTCAGCTCTGCCCTGCGGCCTGGGCCACATGTGATGGTGATGATTGGGAGGGGTCTCTCTCATCTTCCATCCTTCCTCTCTGTGCTTTCCGTGGCCTTCTCACCCACCTTGTTCTCACTAGGGTGAGGATGACTGATGGGCTTGGGGGTGGGGGTGGCTCTACCTCCATCTGTCTCAGTAGTGGTGTCTCAATGCGGAGTGGGTGCCCGTGGGCTTCTGGCCTGAGGCCGTGGACGGTGGCTGGTCTGGCTGGAGCACCTGGTCCATCTGCTCGTGGAGCTGTGGCATGGCCGTGCAGAGCACTGAGCAGCAGTGCACGCAGCCTGCGTGAGTGTGGGGCCCAGGGTGCCCTGCGTGATGGGACAGAGGGACCCAAGCAGCCAGCCGATTGCAGGGGCTTGGCTCTGTCCCAGCCCCTGGCTCTTAGAAGTATCCTCATAATGGTCAGTCTGAGGGTCCAGGCCACCTTGAGTCACTTTCAAGGAGGGTTTTGGGGCTGACAGGTCCCCACTGCTGACCCCTTTGCAGAGACGGGAACACTGAGGCTCAGAGACTAGAGAGACTCATCAGAAGCCACACGGCAAAGCAGCTGCCGGCTGGAGGGAGGGTGGAGAGGGCAGTGGGGAAGAGCATGGGCCCTGGACCTTAGATGGCTCAGGGTTTGAATCCCCTCTTCACCCCTTCTCTGGGCCTCCGTTTCCCCGTTTAAACAGGGGGATGTGAGAATGTGATGAGGCGCAGAGCCCAGCAGTACCGTAGAACCGAGGCACTGCCCAGCTGATTCCCTCTTCACGAGGCCACCCAGGGAAGGCATGGGGTTCACAGCCAGCCCCACCGAGGGCCCTGTGCCCTCCCTGCCTCCAGACCTCCAGGTCTGAGCTGGGTTGGGTCCAGCTACCCTAGCCTAGATGGGGAGGATTTCAGGAGCTGTGACTTGGCAGACCTCTCAGCTGGCTGGGGCCCTGGGGGCCTTTTTTTTACACCCGGGCTGGGGGAACTGCCACCAGGAGGGAGGCTGAGGACTCAAGGGCTCGTTGGGACGCTGGTGTCATGGGCTGGGGACTCGGAGCTGTCCCTCCAGTCAGTGCCAGTCATGCCTGCAGCTTGTCACAGCTTCTCAACAGTCCTTTGCAGAGTCAGCCTCAACCCCATTTTACAGATGAGTAAACTGAGGCCCAGGGGTTGGCCAGAGACTTGGTCACAGTCGCACAGTAGGCTGGGGACAGAGCTCAGGCTTCCTGCTGCCATTTCCCTGCAGGTCCTTACAAACAGGGAGGGTGTGTCTGGGCCAGAGTGGGGGCAGCCCACAGGAAGAGAGCATGTGCGCAGAGCTGGGTGGCAGGGATCTTGGGGTGTGGGTACAGGAGGCGGCCACTCGCTCCGGGCTGTGGCCACGGAGTAGCACTCACCAGGCCCTCTCTGCATCTCCCCACAGGCCCAAATACAAGGGCAAGTACTGCGTGTGGGAGCGGAAGCGTTTCTGCCTCTGCAACCTACACGCCTGCCCCTCTAGCTGCCCCTCCTTCTGCCATGTCCAGTGCAGCCACTTTGATGCTATGCTCTACAAAGGCCAGCTGCACACATGGGTGCCTGTGGTCAATGATGGTGAGTGCTGCCTCCCACGGGGACACTGAGGCTCAGAGGGCTGGGGCTGTGTGCGCTCAAGGCTACCCTGTGATGCAGCAGGAGGCTCAGTCTCCACCCTAAGCCTGGGCCGCCCCACTGTGCCCTGGGGCTGCGGCTCCTCCCAGCTCCCCAGTCTGCAGCCTTGCAGATAGCTATCAGCCCAGCCGGAGCCTCCAGCCTGCCATGGATGCGTGTCATGGAGGGGTCTTCCTGGTGGCCTCCATAACTCCTGCCCCAGCTGTCGCTGATGGGTCTTCTACTTAGCTCCCAGTGCACCCCTGTGAGTTGCACTGCCAGCCCTCAAATGAGTATTTTGCCGAAAAGCTGCAGGACGCGGTGGTTGATGGCACCCCCTGCTACCAGGGCAGGGTTAGCCGGAACCTCTGCATCAATGGCATCTCCAAGGTGTTCCTGGTCGGGAAGAGGCTCTCCCAGCACTGCCCGCCCCCAGCCCCACTGGCAGGCTCCAGGTGCTCCCCTGGGTCCCTCCTGGTCCTCTGGCCACCCTCCCCATGCTCTGCCATTGGGCTTCCCAGACCCCACCCTCTATACCACTAAGGCAAAGCCCATACCAGGCCTCCTGGCGCTGGAGACCCCTGCCAGTCAGGGCTCGCTGCCCCTCGTCTCCTTGGGTGCTTGCCAGCACCACCCCAGCCGGGACACCGGAACACAGGCAGGGGCTTGACCTCTTGCCAGCTGGCTGACCCCAGGCAGTGGTTTCCTCCCTGAAAGAAGGGGTCAAATGAGGTGGCACAGGTGACATGAAGGGCTCTAGCCCCGAAGGTGTCTCGTCTTTGCCCATCTCCCCAGCCACCTACCTGCTCCTGCTTCTAGCCCACTAAGCAGCTGGGGTGTCCGGGCCTGGGCTCAGAGGGGGACCAGCAGGGAGAGGCTGACCCCCAGCACCTCTGATGTTCAGATTCCCTGCACATGCTGGTCAGGAGCCCGTGGTGAGTCAGGTCCCTGCCTGCCCGCAGCCTTTGCAGAACTCCCTCCTCTTGTCACATGTGATACTCAAGACATACCTTTAAGGGAGGGATGGGTCTCCCCATCTCACATCTGAGGACACTGAGGCTCAGGGAGGTAGAGAAGTTCACCTGGGTCAGAGGCACAGCTGGGGTGGGGCAGGGCCAGAGAGAGGCCTCCCGATCCCCACTCCAGCTGTCTCCTCCTGACCCTGGCTGGCCCCCGGGCTGGGGCCACAGAGGACTGACCGCCAGTACCACGGGCCTCCCCTCCCTTGTGTGTTGCAGAATGTGGGCTGTGACTTCGAGATTGACTCTGGTGCCATGGAGGACTGCTGTGGCGTGTGCCACGGCAATGGCTCCACCTGCCACACCGTGAGCGAGACCTTAGAGGAGGTCGAGGGCCTGGGTATGGGGTGGGACCACTGTGGGGGAGAGGTGTGCTCTTTACCTGGTGGCCACTCCCCCATCTGCCCCGGGCCCCCCCATTGGACTTGGGGGTCCTCACCCAGCCATAGATGGCTAAGCAGGGAAGACTTGCTGGGGTGGAATTCATGTAGGAGTCAGGGACCCCTAACCCAAGCGCAGAGAACTGTCCCCGTGGGGAGTCCTCTTGTCCCAGAGACCCCAGGCAGGTCCAGCTCAGCTTGTGTGCAGCCCCTGGGCCTCTGGGAGGATGGTAGTCTCTTCCTGAAGCTTCCGAGATCCTCAGCTCCATGCCCTTCCCTTGGATCTGCTTTGCACACGTTCAAGTGCTGAATGTGCTAGGTGATGGGGACATGCTGGTGAATCGTTCAGTCCCGCAGGTGACAGGACCTTCTGTGTGGCCAATGCAGTGCAGGGAGGCACAGAGGACTCCTCCTCTGTTGCCCAGAGGACTTTGGGAGCACCGAGGAAGACACTCCTGGCCTGGGGAAGCCAGGGAAGTTTTCCCGTGGGAGGAAAACCCTGTTGTCCTCAGATCCCAGCAGGGTGCTCATTCATGTTACTATCCCTGCCTGCCTCACTTTCCTCATCTGTGAAATGGGGACAACACTGGTACCTACATCCTAGGGTTGTTACTCATTTTACACGTGAGCAGTGCCTGGCGTGTGATGGGTGTTACAGAAGCAGGTGAATAAAAGCAGCCGTGTGGGCTGAGGAGGGTGACCTGGGAGAAAGGCCTGAGCACGCTGGCATTTTAGAAAGAGAATGCCAGCTGGCCCTGAGTGTTGGGTGGACCCAGCCTTGTGATGAGACCAGTTTAGGTCTCCAAGAGAGGGGTGACGGGGCATGGACACGGGGTCAGGATTTAGGGCGCCTCTGTGAGGTTTTGGTGACCGACATATCTGAGCAATTGGGAGAGCTCAGACTTTTAAGCTAACGGTGGAATCTTTGGCATCAGCAGGCGGGGTGCAAGTGGGGAGAGAGGTGAGGGCAGCAGGTGGGGATAGGCAACCCTGTCACCCCGAGCACAACCTATACACAACCCGTGGCCAGCAGTGTATGTGGACGTGGGTCTGATCCCAGCTGGCGCACATGAGATCTGCATCCAGGAGGTGGCGGAGGCTGCTAACTTCCTGGCACTGCAGAGCGAGGACCCGAAGAAGTACTTCCTCAACGGCGGCTGGACCATCCAGTGGGACAGGGACTACCAGGTGGCAGGGACCACCTTCACATATGCATGCAGGGGCAACTGGGAGAACCTCACGTCCCCAGGTCCCACCAATGATCCTGTCTGGATTCAGGTGCGTGCTTCCCGAGGCCCAGGAGCGGGGAGCAGAGGCGGAGACCCCAGGCCCATGGCAGGGTCTCATCTTGGAGGAGTGAGCCCTGGGGCAGTCACAGAGCCTGGCTCTCAGCCAGGCCCTCCTGCTGCAACCTCTGCCTCAGTTTCTCCATCTTTTAAAATGGCCCCATGATGTAGCTGCTGTTCAAAGGTGGCTGGGGTCAGCTCCTCTAGGGCTGGGTGGATGGAGAGGATGCCTCATCCTCACGGGGCCCATCTGCTCGCCCAGCTGCTGTTGCAGGACAGCAACCCCGGGGTGCACTATGAGTACACCGTCCACAAGGAGGCAGATGCCCATGGCGAGGTCCCACCGCCCGAGTTCTCCTGGCACTATGGACCCTGGACCAAGTGCATGGTCACCTGCGGCACAGGTGAGAAGAGGGGCAGGCACAACCCCTCCAGCAGGGGCTTTGGCTCTGGACAGGGACGCCGGCTTCAGCCTCCAGCTCACTGCTGGGCCACCACAGGTCTGGAGGTTTGCTTCTCTGAGCCTCAGTTCCCCATCTGTGAAATGAAGCTGGCAATTGCCCCATGTCCCATGCCCGCTGGGTGGTAAATAGATGAGGCAGGTGGGGGCAGCTTGCGGCGAGCGCTCAGCGTGCCCCAGCCCTTGGCATTTCCATCCAGGGGGCACAGCTCCCTCTCAATTTTTTCCTGGCTCAGCTCCGGCAGGTCTCGTGCCTGCATTTCTCCTGTGTCCTGGAGACGACTCCCCCACCCCCACAGAGCTTTAGCTGTGGGCCTGTAGGGACATTGCTCCCCTTCTCCAGCCCCTCCAGTGGTCCAGAAGCTGGGGCTCCCTGGTGGCTGCCCCATGAGGGGCTTCCCAGACAGAAGGAGGGGGAACAGTGGAAGGTGGCAGGGAAGGGGGCAGTGAGGGGAGGGAGGCCAGGGCACAGCCAGGTTTGCCACCCCACTCTGAGGCCAGCCTAGTGGCCCCTCACCACACCGACTTATTTCTTTAAACTATATAAAAAGTATGATGGTTTCATTAACTCCGACTCTTCCTCCCCATATTTCCCTTCGTGCCCTCCATGCGCCTTGGTCTCCCTGCCTCTCAGAATCTCCCACCTCAGGTCTCCTACCCTGCCCCTTGATCTTCCTCCCAATGCCCCTCAGTTTCCCCTGACCCCTCAGTCTTCCCCCTCACCCCTCGGTCTCCCCCACATGCTCCTCAATCCCCCCCTCTGTCTCCCCCCCACCCCT